>NC_063060.1:23683909-23877251 GCF_018812025.1 Megalobrama amblycephala
AAAAGTTACTACTTTGTCTGAAGCAGCAGTGTTTGCTGATGAATACGTATTAACTCACCGAACAGTTTTTTATACGGCACGTCAGAATAAAAACGTAAAAGAGTATGCTGAAAGGAATTCTGCAGTGGTACATTCCTCGAAAACAGACATTCGTACGAACGCATCTGCGAGAAATGAGTTTAAGCGTGCAGAGCCTAAGCGTATATGTTTCTACTGCCTTGATCCCAGTTATCTTATTGCTGATTGCACGGCGTGGAAACAAAAGAATGCAGCTTCTCAAGCGAAAGGGGTTACACATGTGGTATTTGAGCCACTAGCAGGAAATGCTGGGTTGTTGTCGCCTAAAACCGAAATGTTTAAGCCTTTTCTGATGAGTGGTTCAGTCTCTATTTCTCCGAATGCTGTATCCATTTTGCGAGACACTGGCGCCGCTCATTCATTCATTCGAGAAGACGCGCTTCCTCTGTCAGCAGAGACGTATACGGATACTGATATCTTAGTTCGCGGGATTGAGCTAGGATGTATTAAAGTTCCCGTTCACTCAGTGTACCTGAAGTCAGATCTGGTCTCAGGCTTGGTAAATGTAGGAGTATGCGAAAAACTTCCTGTCGAGGGAGTAAACTTCATTCTAGAAGACGATTTGGCAGGGGGTAATGTCTTTCCTTTCCCTGTAGTTTCAGAGTCTCTTACACAGGACTTCGTTCCATCGTCTCTCTCTTCTCCTTTGTTTCCAGTGTGTGCGGTTACGCGTTCACAGTCACAAAAATTTGCTGACACAATTGATTTGTCTGATTCTTTCTTGTTACGTTCAGACCCCACAGAACTGTCTCTGTCAGTGGATGACCATGTATTAGAGATGGGCTCTGACGTACCTACTAAAGGTAACCAAATAGTTAATATTGGGCGAAAACAGCTCAGTATTGTGCAAAAGTCTGATCCGACCTTGTCTCGCTGTATTGAAACTGCTGTGAAAACGAAAAATGACCTTGCTCGTGTAAGAATAGGTTATTATTGGGACGAAGATGTTTTGATGCGTAAATGGCTTCCGATGTCTGCAGACGGGACCGAGTTGGGCCCTGTTTGTCAAATTGTTTTGCCTACATGTTATCGTTCAGTGCTTGAACTGGCTCATGATCACGTCATGGCAGGACATTTCGGAGTGAATAAAACTTTTCAGCGTGTTGTAAAGTATTTTTATTGGCCTGGATTGAGATCGAGTGTAACGAAATATTGCCGTTCTTGTCATGCATGCCAGATTGCGGGGAAGCCTAGTCAAGTCATACGACCAGTGCCTTTGCATCCAATTCCCGTGGTAGGGGAACCTTTCGAACGTTTAATTCTAGATTGTGTAGGACCAATTCTGAAGTCTAAAGGTGGACACCAGTATATTCTTACGCAAATGTGCGCAGCCACACGATTTTCTGAGGCTGTTCCTCTGCGTAACTTAAAAGCAAAAACTATTGTTAAGGAACTCATCAAATTCTGCTCTCTTTTCGGTCTGCCACAAACAATTCAAACAGACCGCGGAACTAACTTTACGTCAAAACTGTTTAAACAGGTACTGTCTAGAGTTTCGGTATCACATCAGACGTCTAGCGCTTATCGACCTCAGACTCAGGGCCCTTTAGAACGGTTTCACCAAACTCTTAAAACATTGTTGCGCATTTACTGTGTGGAAGAAGGAAAAGATTGGGCTGATAGTTTGCCTCTATTACTTTTTGCTGTACGAGAGACCGTACAAGATTCTCTTGGCTTTAGCCCCGCACAATTGGTATTCGGACATTTAGTTCGTGGACCACTTAAACTTCTGAATGAACAGTTACTTATGAGCGAATCTACGTTTGTACCAGTTACTGAGTATGTTGATACACTCCGTAAATGGTTAACACGTGTTTGTGAACTTGCGAAACTGAATTTGATAAGCTCGCAAGCAGTGATGAAGAAGTGTTACGATCGCAAGAGTGTTGCTCGTTCGTTCGAACCTGGAGAATCGGTGTTGGCCTTGTTAACAATGCCTGGTTCATCTCTCCAGACCCGATTTACTGGTCCTTACATTGTGGAAAGAAAAGTAAATGACACAAATTACATACTGAAAACGCCAGATCGTAGAAATAAAACGAGGCTTTGCCACGTGAACATGTTAAAGCCTTACCATGCAAGAGGTCAAAGTGAAACGTCAGTTAAACCCGTGGTTACGGTAGTTCCTTCTGCTTCGCACATCGAAGTCGAAGATGAGATTGGGGAGAAGTTTTCTGTTGTGGGAGAAAGCTTAGAAAACTCTAACGTTCTTAAAAACATACATGTTTTCCTGAGTCATCTGCCAGACTGTCAAAGAGAGGATATTATCAAATTGATTGACAGTTTCCCTAGTATTTTCTCAGATGTTCCGTCTCGCACGAATGTGTTATTCCATGATATCGATGTTGGAGATGTTACTCCAATTAAACAACATCCTTACAGAGTTAATCCTCATAAACGTGATATTATGAAAACAGAGGTGGAATACATGTTACGTAATGGATTAAGTCAAGTCAAGTCAAGTCAAATTTATTTATATAGCGCTTTTTACAATTGGTAATTGTTTCAAAGCAGCTTTACATATTAGAAGCACAGAAAAAGAGAAGTGGTTAAAAATAAGCTGTACAAGCAAGCGTGGTAATATGTAACATATACAAGATGGTGCTACATTAAGCCAATGTCAGCTGACTCCCAGGGGTGGAAAAAAACCCCTAGGAGAAAAATCCAGCGTGCTAACACTGGGAAAAAAGTCCTAGGAGGGAAAAAACCCCTTGGAAGATATATATAATATATGTAAATGGATATGGAGATCAAAATCTGAATTATACATTTTTATTATAGAGATTAAAAATAGATTATATATAAATATATGTAAGCGGATGCGGAGATTAAAAATCTGAATTATAGATGCAGCCAGAACTGGATCTGTAGGCCCATTGTCTCCTGGGCTACGTTGTAGTCAGGTCCAGACACAGGTTCTCCATCTGATCTGGATACGGCCTGGATCCAGCACCCGGCAAACCTCAGGATAAGCAGAGAGACTGATATTAGCGTAGATGCCATTCTTATTCTGATGTACAGGTATATCTAGTGTTATAGGAAATGTTCTCGGTTCCGGCCGACCAAATTATTGCAGCGTAACAATCCTTTAACGGATTTGAAAAATGTTAATGTATTGATAATGTGTTATGTGTATGCAAGAGCAAAGAGATGTGTTTTTAGTCTAGATTTAAACTGACAGAGTGTGTCTGCTTCCTGAACAATGCTAGGAAGATTGTTCCAGAGTTTAGGTGCTAAATAGGAAAAGGATCTGCCGCCTTCAGTTGATTTTGATATTCTGGGTATTATCAACTGGCCTGAATTCTGAGATCGCAATAGACGTGAAGGACTATAATGCACCAAGAGCTCGCTTAGATATTGGGGAGCTAAACCATTTAGAGCTTTATAAGTAAGTAGCAAGATTTTAAAATCTATACGATGTTTAATAGGGAGCCAATGTAATGTTGACAGAACTGGGCTAATATGGTCATACTTTCTGGTTCTAGTAAGAACTCTAGCTGCCGCATTTTGGACCAACTGTAGTCTGTTTAAAAGCCGAGCAGAACAACCACCCAGTAGAGCGTTACAGTAATCTAGTCTTGAGGTCATGAATGCATGAACCAACTGTTCCGCATTTGTCATTGAGAGCATATGTCGTAATTTAGATATATTTTTTAGATGGAAGAAGGTGGTTTTACAGATACTAGAAACATGACTTTCAAATGAAAGATTGGTATCAAAGAGCATACCCAGGTTCCTAACTGAGGACGAAGATTTAATGGAGCACCCGTCAAGTGTTAGAGAGTATTCAAGGTTTTTTCGTGAGGAAGTTTTTGGTCCAAAGATTAGGATATCAGTTTTTTCTGAATTTAATAATAAGAAATTTCTTGTCATCCAGTTTTTAATGTCAGCTATGCATTCTGTTAGTTTTGTGAATTTGTAGGTTTCGTCAGTGCGCGAGGAAATATAGAGCTGAGTATCGTCAGCGTAGCAGTGAAAACTAACACCATGCTTCCTAATTATCTCTCCTAAGGGCAGCATGTACAGAGTGAAAAGCAACGGTCCTAGTACTGAGCCTTGTGGTACTCCATATTGAACTTGTGATCGATACGACATCTCTTCATTAACTACTACAGACTGATATCGGTCAGATAAGTAAGATTAGAACCATGCCAAAGCAATTCCACTAATGCCAATATAGTTTTCAAGTCTTTTTAAAAGAATGTTGTGATCGATAGTGTCAAAAGCAGCACTGAGATCTAATAACACTAATAGAGAGATACAGCCACGATCGGATGATAAGAGTAGATCGTTTGTAACTCTAATGAGAGCAGTTTCAGTACTATGGTATGGTCTAAATCCTGACTGGAAATCCTCACAGATTCCATTTCTTTCTAAAAAGGAGCAGAACCCAGCCAGAGCGCTTGGAGCTCTCCCTGTCTTTTAGTACCAAAAGCTAACTCAACGTTCCGATTCTGTACAGATTTTCGGAAAGTTAATGCTGTGACTAAGCCTGACTGTTTCCCTTTACCAAGAATAGATGACCTCATTGATAGAGTCGGACCTGCCAAATTTGTCACAAAACTTGACCTACTTAAAGGTTATTGGCAAGTGCCCCTTACCGCTCGTGCTGTCGATATTTCAGCATTTGTTACTCCAGATTATTTTTGTCAATACTCCGTGATGGCGTTCGGGATGCGAAACGCACCCTCTACTTTCCAACGGCTGATGCAGCTGGTACTTAATGGGATACGAAAATGTGATGCATATCTTGATGATATTGTTGTGTATTCCTCTACATGGAAAGAACATGTTAAAACATTACATGATGTATTTTCTCGCTTATCTGTTGCATGCTTAACAGTAAACTTAACGAAATGTGAATTTGCTCAAGCGTACGTCACCTATCTTGGCAAGCGTGTTGGACAAGGTGAAGTCTGCCCAGTGGATGCCAAAGTGATTGCTGTATCTGAGTTTCCAGTCCCTACAAATAAATGTGAGTTACGCCGCTTTTTAGGAATGACCAGTTATTATCGAGGGTTTTGTCGCAACTTTGCTACTCTTGTTGCGCCCTTAACTGATCTTCTCCGGCCTACTCAAAGTTTTGTGTGGTCTTCTGTATGTCAACAAGCTTCAGGAGCCAAAGATCTCATATGTAACGCACCAATTTTGTCACCACCTAATTTCACACGCCCTTTCCAACTTGAAGTTGACGCAAGTTCTATTGGCGTTGGAGCTGTTCTTCTACAAACTTCAGAAGTGGGAGTGAAAAAGCCAGTGTGTTACTTTTCGAAAAAGTTCAGTCGCACCCAATGCAAGTATAGCACAATTGAAAAAGAGGCCCTAGCCTTATTGATGGCGTTGAAACATTTTGAAGTTTACTTGGGTGGTTCTACGACCCCAATTAAAGTTTACACAGACCATAATCCTCTGATTTTTCTTAACCGTATGTACAATACGAATCAGCGCTTAATGCGTTGGTCCCTTGTGCTTCAAGAATTTAACATCGAGATTGTTCATAAGCGTGGCACTGAGAACGTAATCGCTGATGCGTTGTCCAGAGCTCATGGTACTGAAAATATGGAGTAAGAGTTTTTAAGATTAAAGGTCCCGTTCTTCGTGATCCCATGTTTCAAACTTTAGTTAGTGTGTAATGTTGTTGTTAGAGTATAAATAAAATCTGTAAAATTTTAAAGCTCAAAGTTCAATGCCAAGCGAGATATTTTATTTAACAGAAGTCGCCTACATCGAACGTCCAGTTTGGACTACATCCCTCTACTTCCTTCTTTAATGACGTCACTAAAACAGTTTTTTGACTAACCTCTGCCCACAGGAATACACAAGAGTTGCGTTTGTAGAGTGTGTTTGTTGCCATGTCGTCGAAACGCTGTTATTTTCATCCGCAGTCCAATCACCGGGTCTGATTCCGGCTCAAATTGATAGGGTAAAATTAAAGACATGTTTAAAATAACACTGAGCGCATGCATCTCCACGTTATGGTAAGAGGCGTGACCTTTCCGGGCAAGATGCGCTAAACTGCTGTCGAAACACAACACAGGAACCGCTGGCACAATCAGAACTCCTTACGTATTTCTGAAGGAGGGACTTCATAGAACAATGAAGTCATCAGCCCGTTTTTATGACAGTGGAAAACAGCGGTATACAGATAAGTAAATTATGTGAAAAATACTGTGTTTTTTTACACGCAAAACATGAACACATGTTATATTGCACACTATAAACACAATCAAAGCTTCAAAAAAACACGAAAAACGGGACCTTTAAGGTCTTAATCTTTTGGGGTGGGGAAGAGTGTTACGTATCTGAAGTGTAACATTGTTTTGTGTAAGTGTTCTTTCTCTCTTTCTCGCTCTCCCTCTGTGCTCTGTGTTAATTGTTATGTGAACAGGTGCAGCTGTGTGTGTGGGTGGAGTTGCGAATCGTTTGCTGGATAAAAACCTCGAGGGAAGACTGCTTGACGGGTTCCCTCTCCTGCTTCCTGTTGTAGAACCAGCGAGTGTACGTGACGCTGCTGGACTAGCCTTTAAACTACATTCTGGTGTGAAGAATGAATTGTTAGCGGTATGGGCTGGTAACTGTTCAACTGCCCTTTCCTTGACAAACCATTTGTTAGGAGAAAAAGAATAACCAAACAAAAAGGGGCCTTCCACTGTTTATTCTGTTAGTAGGGAGGTAAGTCTATGTTTTTCTTTTGTTATCTTTGTCCTAGGGAAGATCTTTAAAAATAGGTAGCTCTTTATCTTTTTGTTTGTTATATTTTGGCCGACCCACGGACTTCAAGCCACTCTTTAAATCTCTTTAAGAAATAAACAATCTTCCTCTCTGACTTAACTGATGACTTTGTGGTGTTTGTGGGAGCAGGAGACGGGACTCCGGGCGGCACATGTCACAATGTGTCGCTCTTTGTGTTACGGCTTTGTTTGTGTTTATGGAGTTCGTAACATTATCAACAAACAAGTTGGGGAATGGGCCATAAGCACAGTGCGTGCAAACAGTGCTGTCAGTGGGAGTTTTCAAAACTTCCCAGGGAATTCGCCTTTGAGGTGTGCATTTCTGAGACTGGTCGGTTCAGATATCTGTGAAGAGCACATCTCATTAGTTTACAGTGGTTTTAGCAATGAACACAGAAACACGGAAACAGCATACCATCCAAAGCCGGAATCTGCGCCCTTTTCAAGAATGTAACTTATATAGTCTCACATGAGGCATCAATCAACATCAAGTACAAAACACCATAATCAATCTACTGATTTGTAGGTTCCTATAGTTTAACTGGTAATGGTGCTAACAACACCAAGGTCAGGAATATGATACCCATACTAAACTCTGATCCAGTGTAGATTCTGAATATGATTTATTGCTTTGGATAAAAGTGTTTACCTAATGTAAATATAAAGTAATTTCTTAAAGCTGTAAATTGGGTCAATCAAAGAACTAATTTAACTATGCCAAATGAACGATTCTACACAAAGACAGCTTTATCCTAAATGTAAACTGTTCAGTATTGATCGGATGGGGCATTTTCTTGCTCCTTCCTCATTATATAACCAACCTTCCTTAAAGGAAAGATGTCATTTATAAGTATACTTTTAACTCCTGTTTAACTATAAACCTAGACTTACTTTAATTCCAAATCCCACCCCACCCCAATCACAACCAACTAAAACAATAGCACCATTTAATATTTCAGCATTATTTCAGTCTGAAGCTATTCTATTTACTAGTTCTTCATGTCATTGTTTTTCTTACACAAGTAATTAAATTACAAATAATTTGTATATTGTATGTTGTTTTTGAGATTATGACCTGCTGTCAGTAACAGGATTTTCTCACACGGAAATGGAAAAAAAAAAATTAAGAAACCACAACAACCCACCAAACCACTAATGACTGAAAGTGAAATGACGGATGAAAAGCTGACATTTCACAACAAATGTTCTGAAATGGTTTATAATTAAAATCTTTTGCAGTTTCGCTAATAAAAAAGCTAGCTCATACATAATAGCACCTACACTTGCAGTCAAAATGATTCAACCCCACAGAGACTGTAACAAGTAATGAAATGTAAGATTTTCTAAAGATAGAGTATATATATATACTGTAAATATATATATATATATATATATATATATATATATATATATATATATATATATATATATCCATATATATACACTTTAGTGGCATATTAAATGCATTGATGTCAATATATATATTTTTTTTTTTGGATTTTTTCGAAATACAGATATACAAAAAATATCAGTGAGCTGGAAGCTTTTGCACACAAGAAATGTGTCAGAAGCTTGTCGGAAACAAAACTACAACACTCTTGCTTCCAATTTGAATGAAATAGGATTGGATAAGTTTATTGATCGTAATTTTTCAGAATTGTATACAATTGATTGCTCTGGTCTAAGGTGATATCATTTACATTTACATTTATGCATTTGGCAGACGCTTTTATCCAAAGCGACTTACATTGCATTATACTATACATTTGTATCTGAGTATGTTCAATATCTTTCTGAGATATCACATGAAAGATGTGGAAATAAATTCCACCAGCCCCGTCTGTGGTGTGTTAAGCAAAATACCAAATTCTGCTCTATTCAACAGATTTGGACCAGGTTTTGTCCATCTCTCCTGCCACCTACAAGACAACAGCACAAAGGCAACCTGGAGAAAGCAAAAACATAAAACAAAACACACCCACACACCGTAACAAGATCTTGATAAAGGACACACCCTGAAGTTTTTTTAAATCTTTCTGCACTCAAGGAAGCTCATTCTGCATTAGGTTTTGAAATGATGCTTATCACTCCACTCTTACTTACCAAAGGTAAGATCAGTTTGTATTGCATGATATATCAATACATTTAAATACATATTTAATGTTTTTAATAAAATAAAAATGGTGCAATTCTGTTATATTTGAGCTGTTTATGTTGTTTTTATGCAACATATTGTTTAATATCTTTCAGATCAATTATGAAAATGATCACGTCAGTTAGAGGTTTGCATGCTTGATTCTAAGTCCCAGAGGCTGAGCAGAAAATTCAGGACTCAAAACGGTGGGTTAAACTGTCATTTTATTTCCGCAAGTCCAGATACTGGATATATTTTATATACATATTTAATTGTGTAACATCATAAGGTTGTACTTAACACTATTACTTTATTATTAATCAAATTTTTATTTCATTATTACTTTATAGAGCCACCATGTCGAATTCGTTAAATCCCCTATGATAATGATCGCTCTAGCCAGTCATCTGGATCATCTTCAAATACATCACACGCATTCAGCAAAGTAGAGACTAAAAACAAAAAAGCAGAGGAAAATGTACAAACTGAATGTTCTGAAGAAGATTCGGACTCCATTGGCTCAGAATTACAGGAAATGATAACTGGCTCTCCATCCGCAGAAAAAACAAACAAACTGAAAAGTAAACTGAAGGAGTTGGAGAATGTTACACTTAACATCGCTGTAACCGGGACGACAGGGGCAGGAAAGTCTTCCTTTGTCAATGCTCTGAGAGGACTTCGTAATGATGATGGGAGAGCAGCTCCCACAGGAACAATTGAGACAACCATGAAGCCAAACATGTACTTACATCCTTTCATGCCAAACGTCAAAATCTGGGATTTGCCTGGAATTGGTAGTCCAAAATTTAAAGCAAAGAAATACCTGAAAGATGTCAAGTTCAACACGTATGACTTCTTTCTCATAGTGACCTCTGAAAGGTTTAGGGAGAACGACATAGAGCTGGCCACAGCGATCCAGAAGAGCAATAAGCTATTTTATTTCATTCGCACTAAAATTGACAATGACGTTCGTGCTGAATCACAAAACAAAAACTTTGATGAGCAGACATTGCTCAATAACATCCGAGAGGATTGTAAGTCCAACCTGCTGAAAGTCGGAGTACCCAAAATATTCCTAGTATCTTCATTTCAATTGGAAAAATATGACTTTCAGAAGCTGATCAACACCCTCGAGGATGAACTTCCTGAGAACAAAAGATTTGCTCTCATTCAGTCTCTGCCCATTTATTCTCTAGAAGCCCTGGCAAAGAAGAAAAAGTACTTTAAGAAAATGATTTGGCTGAATGCCTTTGCGGCCGGGGTCGGGGCGATGCCTCCACTCCCAGGATTGTCAGTGGCCTGTGATTATGGCATCATGAAGAATTTCTTTCAACAAGTCTCTACCAGCTACGGCTTATCAAATGCAGCCCTAGAGGTGCTATCAGAACGAGTGAACAAACCGGTGGAGCAACTGAAATCTGTTATGACATCACGCTTCAAAGATGGAGTCACTGATAAGGTTGTACTAAATATGTTGTCTAATCCAGTCATTGCTGTAGCCAAGACGCTGGGGACCGTAATGGCTCTTCTGCCAGGAGGAGCTCTACCGGCGGGAGGGGCAGCTATCATCTCTGTGCACCACCTGCTTAACAAGGGACTGAATGAGATGACAGAAGACACCAAAAAAGTTCTTGCTGCATCACAACTTGCCTAATATAAGACACAAATGAGCCTCAGATCAGGCTCTGAATTTATATAACAATTAACAGAAATTAGACAGCAACAGTTCTGATGTTGCAGAAAATGTGTCTTGAATGAATAGTAAAGAAAAAACTTACTAGAAAGTAAACTTAGTAGTTTATCCATATATACTTTTTTTGTAATTATGATTAAAATAAAAATTCTTGGAAATGTGAATAAAAATAAAAATAAATAAAAAAATAGTTTTTTCAATGTATGTCAATTTTATGTGTCTGTTTATAACAATGTGTTTTCTGTATAATGCATGCTGAACTTTGTGCAAGAAATAAAATAGTTTTCACTGTGTTATTTAGTTTATTAGAAGACTTCTCTCATTGGTTTTCCAATCTCATCAAATAACTTTAAAAACTACAATAACACATAGACATGTTTAAGTAGAAATAATTTATCTTCCCTAACAATTGTTGCAACTAATGTTGTAGATAGGCCTGAAAAGGTCAACTAATTCCATAGACATTGACTTTTATACTGTACAAAATTTTCTGAATTTTTACATTTTCAAAAAACATCACTTAGTATGATTTATAAGCTGTTTTCCTCATGGGAGCCAATATGTGTCCCCAAAAGGACAAGGATTTTGGATATTGGTGGGTCCCCATAATGTAGGATATACCTGAACCATACACACACATACCTGTATATGTGGTTTCTCTTCATAGGTGGAATGGTGGAAAGCAGTAAGTGTTCTCATAAGTGTTTACTCTGTAACAGTGGTGTGTGGTGGTGTTGTAAAATGAGGAGGCAACATCCTCATTTATGCCCGTTACACAATTTTCCTGGTTAAGTTAGCATTATGTAAAATATAATATAATAGAACAAATACAATTCTATTTTGCATTTTTACATTTATCCCAAAATAATAACTAAAAACAGTAACAATTTAAACAATATATATTGTAGCACACAGAATCTTTGTAATTGTTTTTGAAATTGCTGTTTATTATTTTGCACTGCAGTTCTAGGGTTAAGGCAGGAAGTTAATGAGCCCGGAAGAGAGGCGGACTGAGAGTGAGTTAGTCTGATGCGGGTGTGTTGCAGTTGTTCTGCGTTCCGATTAAAACAGTTCAGAACGAAGCCTCCCTTGTCTGTCGTTCCTCAGATACTACACTGGTGTCAGAAGTGGGATGTCGGAACGCGAATTAGAACGCGTCCTGCGCGATTTAAGCAGTCTCGTGGATGAGATGCGAGACGACGTGCGAAGCCGCGGTGGGAAAAACACCGCGCCTGCCGAGATGCGGACACCCGCGCTGAGAGAGAGAGAGGTGGCTGGGGCCAGTGCACAAACTTTCCGCCCGCGGGAGTGCCGCGATCGTTTCCGTGACGGCTCAATGGACTCTTTAGAGGCAATAGCACGAGATCCATGCGAATTGGAAGTGAGCCAAAATGAGGACATTGCTTCAGCCGGTGAGAGTGAATATGCTGGTTTTGAATTGTTGAGAAAGTGCCATTCCCCCATAATGGGAAGTTTGGGTGCAGCAGTGGAAATTCTGCCTGGAAGAGAGGTGAACAGGGTTGATTGCAGCTCAGCGCGGGTTCATGTTAAGCTGCCCAGGTATGACGGATCTGTGCCACCTGAGCCCTATTTTGCACAAGTACAGCTGGCAGCCTGGCGTGCTGGGTGGAGTAAAGAGGATTCAGCGGCTCAGCTGGCATTGGCGCTGGAGGGGCCAGCATTACAAGTCCTGCTTGACCTCACACCAGCAGAGCAGAGAGACTACGAAACTCTTACGGGGGCACTTGAACAGCGGTTTGGGGTGCGGCAAACAGCAGAGCAAAGACGGGAACAGCTGGCTGGTAGACGGAGGAAAGAAGGGGAGAGTTTGGGTGCTTTGGCCGCGGATGTGAGGTTCTATGTGCGGCGTGGGTACCCGCAATGCACCGCAGCTGCCCAGGAGGAGCTGGCTCTCCACGCATTCCTGCAAGCCCTGCTTCCGGAGAAGCTGCGACAGCATGTTCGCTTATTTGCCCCACAAACACTGGCTCAAGCATTGGCAGAGGCTGAGCGAGCGGAGTCTGTATTTATGACAACACGAGCGGCAGCCCCGTTTTACCACCCTCCTGCCCGAGTTCGCCAGGCCGAGCATACTGATGTCGACAATACTGAAGGGATATGTCGTATGGGTGATTATATGCAACAAGTCGAGAGCAGAGAACGGCCCATGAACCGGCGAGGGCGTTCTACACGAGGGGATCCATGTTACCGTTGCGGGGAAGCAGGACATGTGGCCCGTGATTGTCCCGCCCCTACGCCTTTGCCCCGCAAGCCTGCTTTTTCGGAAAACTAGAAGAGAGCGGTCGGGCGGAGGGACGGCCGCTCCCACCACAGTCTACACCCCTCCATGGAAAATGTTCACTAGTGGGCCACACCCAGGGTTTATATGTGTTGTGTGTTCTAAATGGCTATGCCTGTAAGGCCCTCATTGACACGGGGTCCACCATTTCCATTGTTCGGCCGGGAATCCTACCTGGAACAGAAGGGTCAACCCCAGCTGGGTGGTCAGCTACTGCGATGCAGATGAGAACTGTAACTGGGGAGCGGGCTGCCCTCAAAGGAGGGAAGTGCCTACAGGTGACAGTGGGCAAAGGTGTTTTCGTCCATGAGTTTTGGCTGGCAGACATAGAGGATGCTTGTATTATGGGACTAGACTTTTTGACACTGAGTGGGGCCTGTATAAATGTGGCTGGAGCTTACCTTCAGATTGGTCATGAAGTCGTTCCCCTACAGAAAGGGAAAAAGACAGTTGATGTGCCCTCAGGCCAAGCGGGAGGGGAAGCAGCAGCTGGGCAGAATAAGCAAGCACCCACATGGAAAGCTACCCCTGTCGATGTTAGCACCGCTCCAGTGCCCACCCTGTCAAAAGAGACTGTACAGGCCGTACAGGAGTTGTGGCAACGGTGCAGTGAAGGACTTACCCCCAGCCAGCGTCGACAGTTACGGGAAGTACTTGACCGCAACCAGGATGTTTTTGCGGCACGAGACGAGGACTGCGGACGAACGGGGCTTGTACAGCACGACATCTATACTGGTGAAGCTCCGCCCATCCGGCTACGACCCCACCGGTTAGCGCTGGCTAAACAGACCGCAGCAGAACAAAAGATCCAGGAGATGGAAAAAGCAGGAGTAATTGAGCCTTCCAACAGCCCGTGGGCAGCCCCCGCCGTGCTGGTCAAAAAGAAGGACTCCTCCTGGCGGTTTTGTGTGGACTATCGCCGCTTAAATTCTGTCACGAGAAAAGACTCTTTCCCGCTACCGCGAATCGACGACACCCTGGACTACATCGCGGGGTCATGCTGGTTCAGCTCCCTTGACCTCCGGAGCGGGTACTGGCAGGTGGAGTTGGCTCCGGGGGCCAAACCGAAGACTGCTTTTACCATCGGCCAGGGGCTATGGCAGTTCCGGGTAATGCCGTTTGGTCTCTGTAATGCTCCAGCCACCTTCTCCCGGTTGATGGAGCAGGTCCTGGCAGGTATCTCTCGCCGCTGTTGCGTGGTGTATCTGGATGACTTGTTAGTGCATGCACCAGACTTTGCGGGAGCACTGCAGCACCTCCAAGTGGTCTTCGCTGCTATCCGCCGAGCTGGGTTACGACTCAATCCAAAGAAATGCCATCTACTACGGGAAAAGACCACCTTCCTGGGGCATGTAGTGAGTGCTGCAGGAGTTGCCACTGACCCAGCAAAAGTAGCAGCAGTGAAGGAGTGGCCTATCCCAAAGAACATTGCGGAGCTACGGAGCTTTCTGGGATTAGCATCATACTATCGACGTTTTGTCCAGAACTTCTCCACCATTGCTAGCCCGTTGCACCAGCTAACGAAAAAGGGCCGACCCTTTATCTGGGATGAGGTGTGTGAGGCCGCCTTCAACCACTTACGTGAAGTATTGACCAAGGCTCCAGTGTTAGCATACCCTAATCCAGACCGGCTGTTCATCATTGACACTGATGCCAGTAATGTTGGTGTTGGCGCAGTGTTATCCCAGGAAGATAACGATGGAGAACATGTTGTTGCATACTTCAGCCAGGCTCTGAAGAAGGCAGAGAGAAACTACTGCGTTACCCGCCGAGAGCTACTAGCGGTGGTGCTGGCACTCCGGCACTTCCGGCCCTACCTGTATGGAAAGAAGTTCCGGCTGCGGACAGATCATGCCTCCATCACCTGGCTATTAAGTTTCCGAAATCCTGAGGGTCAGGTGGCTCGGTGGCTGGAGATTCTCCAGGACTACAATTTTGAAGTGCAGCACCGGGCTGGCTGGCAACATGGAAACGCGGATGCCCTGTCCCGCCGTCCCTGCGAAGTAATCGACTGCCGAAATTGTCGGAAGCAGGAAGAACGGGAAAAGGCCATCAACGAAGCTATGGTGTACCAGGTGGACAGAGAGGATAAGGCCTGCGACCCCCTGGAACCTCGTGAGTTGCAACTGCAGCAGGAGGCAGACCCTGCCTTAAAGAGACTACGTGAGTGGTTGGCAGCAGGGCAGCGGCCTGAGCGGCAGGAAATAATGGCTTTCGGACCGGAAGTGAAAGCCTATTACTCGCAGTGGGCCACCCTTACTCTCCGTGATGGTCTGCTTTACCGTCAGTGGCAGACACCCGATGGTGAGGCTACCTTACTGCAGTTGCTAGTTCCCCGCTCCTTGCGACGCCAAGTCCTACAGCTCGTGCATGGTTCAGTGGGGACGGGGCATTTTGGAGTTGCGAAGACCCTACGGAGATTGAGAAGCCGGTTCTATTGGGCAGGATGCCGGCTGGACGTCGAACTCTACGTCCACTGCTGTGATGCATGCACGGCCAAGAAGGGACCCACACGGCGACCCCATGCCCCGCTGCAACAATACTTGGTCGGGGCTCCCATGGAGCGCGTGGGGGTTGACATCCTGGGCCCTTCCCGGTCTCAGAGGCTGGGAACCGTTACATCCTAATCGCCATGGACTACTTCACCAAGTGGCCAGAGGCATATGCAATACCTGACCAGAGTACGGCCACCACGGCAGAGAAGCTGGTGGAGGAGATGTTCTGCCGATTCGGAGCCCCAGACGAGATCCACAGTGATCAGGGACGTAATTTTGAAGCTGAAGTATTCCAAGAGGTGTGCCGACTTTTGGGGATACGCAAGACGCGCACAACTCCCCTTCATCCACAAAGCGATGGATTGGTGGAACGCTTCAACCGTACCCTGACCACCCAGCTAGCTATCCTAACCAGTGAGCATCAACGCGACTGGGACCGGCACATACCCCTGGTTCTGTGGGCCTACCGAACAGCAGTTCAAGAATCTACGGGTTGCACACCAGCTACGCTCATGTTTGGCCGGGAACTACGAACACCGGTGGAACTGGTCTTTGGCCCCCCCCTGAACCAGAAATCCCTGGGGGGCCGGGGTTGGAGTATTTGCAGAAGCTTCGGAACAGACTCCATGTAGTGCACGAGGGAGCCCGGGACCGGCAGGGAGCTGCATCAGCCAGGCAGAAGCGGGCTTACGATGTCCACAGTAATGACAGAGACTTCGCTTCTGGTGACAGAGTTTGGGTTTACTCCCCAAAAAGGAAAAAGGGCTACTCTCCGAAACTATACAGTCACTGGCATGGCCCATGTGAAGTGCTGGCCAAGATTTCTGATGTTGTGTACCGGGTCAAGATGGGAGGGCGACGACGGCGAATGGTAGTGCTCCATCGCGATCGACTTGCCCCGTATCAGCCCATGGTCAGGGAGCGTTCGGAAGAGAATCCAGAAGAGGAAACAACACAGGCTAGCGCAATGCCATACACAGCGTATTCCCCAGCTAGCCCACCTGCTACGATGGGGGAAGGACGACCACAGTGACAACGGAGGAAGCCAAGGTCCTTACAAGACTACATCTGTGACGCTGCTCATTTATAAGAACAGATGAAGGACTAAAGTTGTTGCAAATAGAAGTTGCTGTGCGCTACTGAGCTCTTTTATGGACACTGGGACAGTTGTCTCTTAAGGGGAGGGTAGTGTAGCACACAGAATCTTTGTAATTGTTTTTGAAATTGCTGTTTATTATTTTGCACTGCAGTTCTAGGGTTAAGGCAGGAAGTTAATGAGCCCGGAAGAGAGGCGGACTGAGAGTGAGTTAGTCTGATGCGGGTGTGTTGCAGTTGTTTTGCGTTCCGATTAAAACAGTTCAGAACGAAGCCTCCCTTGTCTGTCGTCCCTCAGATACTACAATATTATTTATAAACTAATACTCAGCTTTTCTTTTTAATAGTCCATTTTCAGCAGTCATCAAGCTTGTACACGCTGATCACTCACTCAGACACAAAGATATACCTTTAATTTCACTATTGCTCACTAAAAACCCCTGCAGTAATCATGTTTTCAGTCCATTTTGAGTTTGATTTTGACATGAAATAAAGTGGTGATATCTAAGTGACAGTAGTTTACTTACTTTTTAATTAGTCTTCCCATTAATGCCATCACTGTCTTCATTCAGGCTGATTCAACAAGAACACACATGAAAAAAGAGGCGGGATTTATCGCATGAACCAGTCATGTCCAAACATAAACTGATCATATCCAATCATAGCACGATGGAGGCACTGCCTCCTCTCACGTGACTTTCCCCAATTCATTCTCAATTACCTCTTTTTTCCGGTTCCAGGATGGCACCAGGAAAAAGGACCGGGAGGCAGGTACATCTTAAAAAGATCCTGTAGCTGGGGCTTGTTGATGGTGGCTTCAGATCGCCTAGTCTTTGTGCTGTCTTCCCTGACGTCCCTATGACATTGGTTTCTGCCCTGGAGAAACCCTTCCACTGATCGCGGTATGTGTGTCGTGCACCTGAGGTCGCTGCCGCGAGTCTCTCCCTCTGCTTCAGATGTTGCTATTGCTCTATTCAAGATGACCAGTCGATGAGCGCTGGTACGTACTCTTCGTTTGAACTACAGATGACTAAGGTTGGTCGTTCAAATTCATTTTATTGTATTTAGTTTACCGGCCGCCTGGGTCCGCAGCCTCTTTTCTGAGTGACTTTACTGAATTCTTGGTCCGACGCATAATAAAGCCCTGGGGATACTTCAACACACCCCATCTGCGTGCAGCCCAAAAACAGGACAGAAGAGTCCACTAGGTGTCAATACGCATTAATGGTGTTAGACCTGACAGAACACAACAGAACAATTGGTGTAGTGAGAAGCCAATCACATTCTTGTAAGTACAAGATAGATAAGTGAGACGAGAGTAGTTAGATGGCTTGAATGAAAATGTTTGTTCTTAAAGGTGCCCTAGATTCAAAAATTGAATTTACTTCGGCATAGTTAAATAACAAAAGTTCAGTACATGGAAAAGACATACAGTGAGTCTCAAACTCCATTGTTTCCTCCTTCTTACATAAATCTCATTTGTTTAAAACACCTCCGGAGAACAGGCGAATCTCAACATAACACAGACTGTTACGTAACAGTCGGGGTGTACGCCCCCAATATTTGCATATGCCAGCCCATGTTCCCAACATTATGAAAGGCATTAGACAAGGGCAGAACATCTGGATGTGCACAGCTGAATCAACAGACTAGGTAAGCAAGCAAGGACAATAGCAAAAAATGGCAGATGGAGCAATAATAACTGACATGATTCATGATAACATGATATTTTTAGTGATATTTGTAAATTGTCTTTCTAAATGTTTCGTTAGCATGTTGCTAATGTACTGTTAAATGTGGTTAAAGTTACCATCGTTTCTTACTGTATTCACGGAGACAAGAGCCGTCGCTATTTTCATTTTTAAACACTTGCAGTCTGTATAATTCATAAACACAACTTCATTCTTTATAAATCTCTCCAACAGTGTAGCATTAGCTGTTAGCCACGGAGCACTATCAAACTCATTCAGAATCAAATGTAAACATCAAAATAAATACTGTACTTACGCGATTAGACATGCTGCATGACGAACACTTTGTAAAGATCCATTTTGAGGGTTATATTAGCTGTTTGAACTTTTTTTGTGTTGTTTAAGGCAAGCGCAACCTCTTGGGGTGTGGAGCACGAGATTTAAAGGGCCACACACCCTGAATTGGCTCATTTCTAATTATGCCCCAAAATAGGCAGTTAAAAAAATGAATTTAAAAAAATCTATGGGGTATTTTGAGCTGAAACTTCACAGACACATTCAGGGGACACCTTAGACTTATATTACATCTTTTAAAAAAAGTTCTAGGGCACCTTTAACCCATTTTCATCTGATAATGATCTGCCTGGGTTGTATTGCACATATCTATGTGGCCACATGGAAAAGCTGTGGCCATAGTTCTCCAAACAGACTTTCCTGCATTAATTTATAGATGAACTGATCTATAAATGAATATACATCCCAGGAAATGGGGTTTATCATTGAAACACATGATTATGACTGTTTTGTGCAGCGTCTTCTGTATGGTATTTGTTTTATGCATATTTTATGATACAAACCAATGATTAACGTAAACTAACCTATACCAAGTTTGGTGCCTATGAGTTTGTATTTTAAAGATTTAAATGCGGGTGTATATGATATATTGATACATGTGCAACACATCAGAAGAATCTTTAATAGTTTCTTCTTTAACAACTCAGCCAGTTTAATCATGCTCAAAGACAAGAGCCATAAACTCCCCCACAAAGGAAGTTCCCGGTACAGAAATTCCAATTTGCTCATTGGTCAGGTCCACCCAAATTGGTGTGGCTCCTCCAAGACCTTAAGAGGAGATACACAACTCCGACTCTCTCGCTTCTTCGACAGACTCAAGAAATCTCCTGCTGAGTTGGATCTCTAGACAAGGGCTTAATAAACTAACTTTTGTAAAAACCTCAAATTCAACCAAAATTTTTGACTTGTAGCTCGAAATCAGCTCCATGCCATAATGACATGAGTTATTTGTTTCTTGCTTACTTAAGCCATAACTGACTGTTTACTTGGATATTCTGAAAGTTGGGAATTTTTGAGACAATGTCTGAATTTGTCCATTTAAGTGCAGGGAGACGTGAAAGAGAATTCATTTTATTATTTGCATGCTGTCTGTGAGTGTCACAGACACCCCAGGCTCTAGTCTCATCCAATCACAACGCACTCCCTCACCAGAATACTAACCACGCACACCTGACACTCATCACCATCTTCATCAGCTGCACTACAAAAGACACTCACAGGCACTCAGTCACTGTCCGGTCTCGTTAACGCATACCTACCTGCTATGCTTACCTCAAGGACTCCTCTAACGACTACTTACCTGTCTCCAGTGTTCTCCAAGATCCCTAGTGTTCTCCTCGTCTCCTGTGAGTGTCTCTGTGTCTCGTCTGCCTGCCATCCATGATCCCTGGAAAAACAAGACAAGTATCACTTACAAGAATATCATCTGGCACGAACTTCACCTGCATTCACTTACCTGCACTCTACATTCCCATCTGGTTGTTCAATAAAAGACTCTTAACTTTATATCTGTGTCTCAGTCCCCTTCTGTACGTAACAGAAGACCGGACCAACACAGTCTGAACAGCCACGATGAGCACTCCGCATCCGTTTCAAGACCTTGTGGATGCACTTCACCACACTCTTACCAGCACTTCCACTGCAACACCACCAGCAACCACTTCCCCATTCACCGCTGCATCTCCTTCACCGCCTACGATCGCCAGTCCCATGGCCAAATCGGCGCCCTTCTCTGGCTCGGCGGAGGACTGCAACGGATTCATTCTGCAGTGTTCGCTGGTCCTGGAGATGCAACCGCACTTGTATCTCGATGACAACACTAAAGCGGCCTTCATAATCTCTCAACTCGAAGGAAAGGCTCTTCACTGGGCAGAACCACTTTGGACACAGAAAAGTCCTGTTGTGCAATCTTTTTCAAGTTTCATTGCCCATTTCAAAGAAGTCTTCGGAAAACCAGCCAGGGATTCATCTATCGGTGAGAGATTATGCAAACTGAAACAAGGTTCCATGTCTGTGTCTGATTATGCTCTCCAGTTTCGAACCCTAGCTGCAGCAAGTGGTTGGAATGAACAAGCCCTTATTACCACCTATCGTCAAGGCCTTGATCCATGTGTGCGGTTGCATCTCGCTGCATACAAGGATTCCATCAGGCTCGAAAAATTCATCCAGTTATCCATCAGATTCGCCACTCGTATGCAGCTGTGTCTCGAAGACCACTAGGATCAGCTGTTGTTCCCATCTATCCTCCGCCAGCCAGAATCCGATAGCCACCCAGAACCAGCCAACGAACCCATGCAAGTTGTATACTCATGTCTTTCGTCCGCTGAGCGACAGAGGAGGCTGACCCAGAATCTCCCATCAACATTTCCGGTATTTCGATATATACATTACAGCATTTCTCACTGACTTGAGGCGCAGCCGTTAGAAAGAGCAGAACGCGATTGGCTATTTGCGTGATGACGTACACCACAGAGACATGCAGCCACCAGCCAGTACTCAGCAGTTGTACGCTAAGATCAAACGCAAATGCCACGGAACAAGCTTCCACAAGTAAGGAAAAACTTGAGAAAGCAGAAGAAATAGTTGAAAATTTTAACTATTTTTAATTTAAATACATATAAGTAAAAACAATACATTTAGAGTTTGTAAAATACACACTGATGTATATAGAAGCGGCAATAACAATTCTTTCCATTATAATTAGAGGACATGTTTTATTCATATCAGATACACATTGTGTAAGTAACTTTAAAGTTTACTCTATTCTTCCCCAGTTCACCGCTTACTTCGGGAGAATTGGATGAATTCACATGTTGTAAATCCAACAGAACCTGCGGCACAAACTAACATGGCGGCGCCCATAACGTGTATAGCTCAACTAACGCGATCATTATAAAGGTGCTCATATTTGACAATCGGAATATCAGATATTTCATGTTATAGTTAACAAATTTGTGAATATTTTGAATAAAAAAGGAAAACTGAAATAAAAGCAGATCATCAGTCATACAGCGCTGCGGTGTGTGACATGACAAGCAATGACGCGTCACCATGGAAACCATAAAGTGATACGTTCTAAATAACGGTTGCCAGAATATTTTAAACTTACGTGCGAAAGGGTTATTTTATTTCCCAACTAATGACTCATCCGGGCTTTCCAATAGGTATGCCTGACACGGTATTTTCACAGACTAACACACATCACATCTCTGGCATAAACTACAGTATTTAAAATAGCATATGTTATATTCTCAATTTAATTTACAGAGCAATTCCTGCAAAGATTTTAGGTTAACTATAGTCTATAGAAGAGAGTGTGTCGACTCGCAAGACTCGCAGTGGAGCGGGACGGGGGCGTGGCATCACGATGGACGATGAGATCGTCCATTAGCACAACCCTACCCCCATCCCCAACACCAGCGGTGTCAAAAGTAAAACCCTTGCAGCAATCGCAGATCGCTGCATTCATGCCTTATGACAAACAGTGTAAACGTCATCAACACTCAACAACGTCCCTGCCCCAGCAATGTGTTTTTGTTGTTTCTCACTCTTTTTTTCAGTTTTTACTGTTCACAATCTTTATCTTGGCTGAAGCACTTTTGTTTTAATCTATATTAAGAATAATAAAATCAGCCTACATTATAGTTTAATGTTAAAGATATTAATATTACTAAAGTGAGTGAGTCTTATGTTTATTTTTATGTTTGTATGAAGGCTAAATACAAATAAAAGCTGAACATAAATTTATTTGTACTGTTTTTATTTCTAAAATATTATAGTTTTATAGGAAGAGATTTCATAGATTTGGCAAATTCATTTTTCAGACGTTTGTAGGTACAGACATCCATTGTGGCCATTCTTGGCAGTTTTTCTGAGGCTATTATATATTTAATATCGATATTGGATTTATATCATATCGACCGAAATTAAGAATTATATTGTGATATAAATTTTGGTCATATCGTCCAGCCCTACATACTTGGCACTGGCCACCCAGGGGTCAATGAAACCCTCTCGCTGTTGAAACAGCGCTTCTGGTGGCCCAACATGGCATCCGACGTCAGAAGGTACGTGCAGGGGTGCAGGGAATGTGCCATCTCGAAGAGCCCGCAACATCTTCCCTCCGGGAAACTTTTTGCCGCCTGTTCCAAACCGCCCCTGGTCACATCTAGGAGTAGATTTCATAACGTATCTCACAGTCTCCAACGGATGCACCTGTGTACTGGTGATAGTAGATCGGTTCTCCAAGTCCTGTCGACTTATTCCCCTGCCTAGACTGCCAACAGCAATGGATACCGCTGAGCTTCTATTCAACCATGTCTTCAGACACTATGGACTGCCCGAAGATATCGTATCTGACCGCAGATCACAATTCACATCAAGAGTGTGGAAATCCTTCTTCAAACTCCTAGATGTGACCATAAGCCTCTCTTCTGGATACCACCCCCAGACGAATGGGCAGACAGAGAGGAAGATTCAGGAGATCGGCCATTTCCTGCATACCTTCTGTCACGGCCACCAGGACTCCTGGAACCAGTTTCTGGGTTGGCCCGAGTACGCCCAGAACTCTCTCCGTCAACCCACCACTGGACTCACTCCCTTCCGACCCCCACTGTTCCCCTGGGATGGGAAACCATCAGACATCCCTGCGGTGGATTACTGGTTCCGGGAGAGCGAGAGGGTCTGGGACTCAGCTCATCTGCAACTCCAACGAGCCCAACGCAGGCGCAAGTTGACAGCTGACCTTTGACGTTCCCAAGCACCCCAGTACCACCCAGGACAAAGGTTTGGCTGTCAACCCGGGAAATCAGGATGCGGCTGCCCTGTAGGAAACTGAGTCCTAGGTTCATTGGCCCCTTCACCATCACCCGGCAGATCAACCCCGTCACCTATTACCTGCAACTCCCTCCTGAGTATAGAATTCACCCAGTTTTCCATGTGTCACTTCTCAAGCCTCACCATGCCTCTGTTCTTCCCTCCACAGAGCCTGGCGAAGCCGAAGAACCCCCCCTTCCT
The DNA here is from genome assembly GCF_018812025.1 of Megalobrama amblycephala. Taxonomy (NCBI): domain Eukaryota; kingdom Metazoa; phylum Chordata; class Actinopteri; order Cypriniformes; family Xenocyprididae; genus Megalobrama; species Megalobrama amblycephala. The sequence continues at coordinate 23,707,496 of NC_063060.1, forward strand.
CTGATCGTGGACGATGGAGCAGCCTACCTGGTCAAAAACATCTTGGACTCCCGGCGCCGTGGTGGTCACCTGGAGTACTTGGTGGACTGGGAAGGATATGGTCCAGAAGAGCGCTTATGGGTCCCAAGGAATGATATACTCATTCCAAGTCTTCTCGATGCCTGATTCCAGACCGAATCTGTTGAAAAGGCCCAGTATTTTCCATACTATTTACTGATTTGATGTTGATATGATTGACAGACTAGTCGGGCCCGCCCATAAGAAGGACGACATTTTAGTTCTTACAGCTCTGTCAACTGCTCGCTATAAAGTTGCTTTCATTGTGTGTGCGTTCGAAAGAAGTAAGTGTGTTTTTTATATCTTATGTTTATATGATTCTAACATCTTGTTTCTTGTCTTTAGTGTGAGAATTCGAGTTTTAATCTGTTACCGGTCCATTTATCATAACTGCGTCATCTCATAAGTGCGCGAGTCCGGAGCGTATCCAGCCATCTATAACGCGCACATTTAATACAGCGAGTGTGTGTATTGCATTATGATTATTAAGATATTAATATGTTAATCAGCATATAGGGTTTTTGCTTGTGAATAAACTTTCCAGGCAGTATTGTTTGGCATAATTTATGACTGTTATTTCTGCTAATGCACGGTAATGCACTGTTAAATAATGGCGCTCTATCTAATTGTTTTATTTAAATATTTACTGCTGCTGTTATTATGTATAGTGTATTATTTCAGTTGTGATTTATTATGTATATTTCTTTATTCATTTTAGACACCACACACGTGCCATATGTATGTGAAAGCGTGCATAATAAATGGAGCATCAGTTGAGCACCGACCTCTGGTTTTTATGCGTTCTTACCGACGCCCCCTGGTGATCACAAATTAAAATAACAACGCCAGTACAGTCCTTTATAATCTATTCAACATGGTCCTTCGAGCCGGATATCTGTGATTGCCATGGAATAAGATGTCCAGAGCCAGTGAAATGACAGAGTCTGATCCTGATGTCCGCAGACAGGGTGCCAAGGCCCCCACGTCACTTGGTGGATTACGAGGTAGAATACAGAGGCTTCCAGCACACATACCCACCTGTTTCCAGACTGCAACTCGCGCACCACAGAGAATCAGAAATGCAAGGTGCACTTTATCAGTCAGAGGGAGCTGCCGAGATGACACCCCTCACCCGATGGCAGGAGTTGGAGCAGGAGGAGGAAATTACTGGAGAACCATATGCAGACAAAGATGCTCAAGCAGTGATTCAGCAGCTCAGAGAAGAGAATCAGCAACTGCATCAAACCATTAGAGATATGAGACATAAGATAGAAATGGATGAAACAGCCTCATCACAGATTCCCGTCCCTCTGCCCCGTACCAAATCACCACGTGAGGCCTCTGTAACCCAGACTAAACTTAGACCCATGCCAGCTCCACGATCCCACAAGTCCATTGCAGATTGCAGTAGACAGGCTGCTAAAGAGACTGATAATACAGAAACACGCTATGGATCCCCTAAGTCTGTGGATGATGAACAGGTTAGTGTCCTCTGCCATTTCAGATGACCTGTGCAGAATGAGTCCTCAAGTCACCACCAGAGGGCAAGCCTGTCCCGTATCGCTCAAGTTCCCCTAGCCATCCTCAGTCAAAACGTTTGACCCAGTCTTATCCAGCACGCAGCCCAGAATGTTACACAAACTATGCCCCACATCAGCAACGGCTGCCTTATCGTGCCCCCTCACCTGTTCTTAGTTTTAGAGAACAGCCAGACTACAGCACAAGGCCTTATCATCCACCCAGAGACTTTATCCCTGATAGCCGCATACCTTCCTACTAGAGAGAGCATCTTATAGAGGTCCTACACCCTCCATTCCTGACTTTACAGCAGAGGACCCAAGGCAGTTTGCAAGGCTAAAGATATCGATCGAGAATTTGCTGCCGCATGATGCCACTGAACAGTTCAAATACCAGATTTTGTTAGAGCATCTGAAATTTGAGGAAGCCCTTCTAATCGCAGACTTCTATAGCAGGGGCGCCCCCAAGGGGTGGCCACGGCCACCCCTGCATAAACTCTGGCCACCCCTGTGGCCACCCCAGTATAATTTTGCATTGGGTACTATTAATGTAAATTCACAAGTTCATGAAGTGAAAAAAAATAAAATGCCACCAAAAAAGATAGATTGACTGACGCCACCAGAGTAGCTGTTTTACTGCCACCAAGAGTCTAAATAGTAATGTCTACAGACCTGAATTTCAAATGTTATTTATACTGTGAAGAGGGTAGGGTAGGGGTGTGCGATATATTTAGTCTATGATTTTATCATAATTGTTGTTTTAACGATGCACAATCGATCTGACATCCCTGTATGGGATGTTGCCTTGTAGATTAGACTAGTGTCGGTGCGCATTTAGAGTGCACGCTTTCACTGTGTTAATAAATATCACATGAAGAGTGCCGTTTTTCTCCAGATATCAGCATAACAAATGTTATATAAATTTTATTCATGTTTACATTTTAGACATCATTGCCTGTTTCTGCACAATTTCGCCAACGAATATAGTTCAGATCAAATCCAGAGCATTGTATTGCGTCCCTGAGCAACAAATGGCACTGTTTACTGAACAATCAGCTTTTTGAACGAATAAGTTGAATCAATGAAAATTGGAAAAGATAGGTTACAAGTGACGACGAGGGAGCTTCAGTTGAACAACAGTGAACTGCGGTCAGATGAGACATTGTCAGACTATGTCAGTAAAATTCAGAAAAAAGAACAGGTCCAATCAGCCTTTATTCTGTGCTCGCGGCGCTCACTCAAGAATTGCATGCGCAAATGCGCTGGTGCGCGCTGCATAATTACTTTATTATAGCTTAAATAAATCCCAAAAGATGCGAGCAATGACCGTCATTGCTCTGTTGTAAGTTAAGTCATGAAATTACCACACATGCGATTAAAGCTGCCTCAAAACTGTGAATGCATGTATTTGTTGACATGTTTTAAAGCTATTGTTATCCAATTTGTTGGCCTTAAAACGTCTTAAAAATGCACATATGTACACCAGAGAAATCTAAATTTTCTCCCCTAGCAAACTATATTTTATGACCTCGGTAATTATGAAACCATAATGCAATCTGAGGTAAATGTGTATTTCTACAAATGTGCACACTTTTGGAATAAAACGGTTAGGTATGTGTATGCAAATAAATGGGACCGAACGCGACTGAATGTAAAGGTTTGTGTCCTCATTATTCTATTAATAACTACCAATTGATTTTGCATGTATGTATATGTATATACACCCACACACACACACACACACATATATATATATATATATATATAATTTTTTTTTTTTTTTTTTTGCCACCCCAAGAATTGCTGTGGCCTCGTCTGGCCACCCTATTAAAATTGTCTGGGGCGCCACTGTCCTAACCCCATATATATACCATGCAATCACTGTCTGAGCACTATGGACAGCCCCACCAGCTGGCATTGGGGAGAATTGCGGAACTGATGGATGGCCCTAACATTCGTAGTGGAGATACCCAGGCATTGAGTTTGCCCTCAACAGAGCATTGGTGGGGATGCTTGATCAGTTGGGTGACAAAGGAAGCATTGAGTTACAGTGTGGTTCACATGTAGCCAGACTCATGTCTAAACTGCCTCACGATCTTAGAGCCAATTTCAAAAGGTATGTTCACCCTCTCAGAAACCCCATACCAAACCTGCTTGATTTCTCACACTGGCTTGAGTTTGAACTGCAGGTTCAGCCCACAGATAGTAGAGTTTGTATAGGTGAGATGAAGGGACGTGGTGCTTTGCAGAAAGAGGCCCAGCGACCACGCAGACACCCTCTACAGGCAGCTGCCATTTTGCACAGTGCAGAGCAGTCCACAAGCATTACAGCTGCCATTAACTCAGAGACAGAAAGGCCTGGCAGGTCTGTGTACTGTCACTACTGTGACAATAAACAGCACTTCCTCAACCAGTGTAGTAATTTTGCACAGTTAACAAATGAGTTGAAAACTAACTGGATTAAGTTGAACAAGAGATGCTGGAGGTGTGGACGGAAACATCAGGCAGCCCAGTGCCGATTGAAAGTAACATGTAAGGTTTGCACAGGAAAAGCACCTAACAGCCCTGCATGACATAAATAGCAGGTCCACAGTGACAAAGAACACTGAAGTTCAAAAAGAAAGTCAAACGCTATATCTGGATCGTCCAGTAGGGGGTAGCCAAATTCTCCTGAAACTCAGTAAGGTGCTATTACATCATGGCAAACATACTTTGATGACTTATGCCATTTTGGATGATGGTTCGGAGCGTACCATCTTACTTCATGATGCAGCACAGCAACTCCAACTGAATGGCCAACCAGAGAATCTCTCCTTGAGAACGGTCAGACATGATACTCAAGTTATTTCAGGCACCAAAGTGTCCTTTACACTTTCCCCTGCCTTTCAGCCCAATAAGAGATTCAAGATAAGGGGTGCATTCACTGCAGAACATTTAGGCTTAGCCAAACATTCACATCCAGTGCCAGCTCTACAGGAGAAATTCAAGCATCTCAAAGGTCTGCCTCTTCAAGGCTTTTCTCAAGTGCAACCACTGTTACTCATAGGCTCTGATCACCACCATTTGATTGCCCCTATAGAGCCAGTGCGTTTCGGACCACCAGGTGGGCCAGCTGGTGTTAAAACTAGGTTAGGCTGGACACTGCAAGGGCCTGCAAATGTAGTTCAGCACCAGTTACCAGCACAGCAGTGTCTTTTCACATCCGTTGCCTCCCCAGCATCAGAGCTCCTGCAACATGTTGAAAGACTCTGGCAGTTAGACACTTTACCTTACCGTAATGAGAAAGTGGTGACACGCTCACGATGTGATCAAGAGGCCATAGATATGCTTGAGGCCAAGACGGTAAGGGTGAATGTAGATGGAGTGCTCAGGTATGCTACACCCCTCTTACGCAAAAAAGAGATGCCCAAGCTGACAGCACCGAAGGAGGCAGTCCTCCCCCACCTCAGAGGTTTGGAAAAGCGTCTTAGTAAAGATCTAGAGTTGGCCAAAGCATACAACCAGGAAATTGAAAGGCTGGAGCAATCTGGTTATGCAGTTAAACTGGCTCCTGAGGCTGTAGACCAGACCCCTGAATCTTGGTACATACCTCACCATATGGTACACCATAATGGTAAAAACAGAGTAGTGTACAATTGCTCCTTCCAGTTTGAGGGCCATAATCTCAATGAGTATATCTTACCAGGGCCCACTCTCACTTCCACATTGCTAGGTGTACTACTTCGCTTCAGAGAGCATACGGTGGCTATCACAAGCGACATCAAAGGCATGTTTCATCAGATTCGTCTACTGCCAGAGGATAAGCCACTGCTCAGATTTCTGTGGAGAAATATGCAGCGTGAGAACCCTGTAAATGTGTATGAGTGGCAAGTGTTACCCTTTGGAACTACTTGCAGCCCATGCTGTGCAACCTTTGCTGTACTGAAGCATGTCCGTGACCACACCCAACCAGATGAAGATGTACGCTTGTCCGTAGAAAGACATTTCTACGTCGACAATTTCCTTCAAAGTGTACCTTCCACAGACAAAGCCACTGAACTGGTGAATAAACTACAAGCTCTTCTCTCTTCAGGTGGGTTTGAACTTAGACAGTGGGCTAGTAACATTCCTTCTGTTGTTGCCCACCTTCCAGTAGAAGCCAGATCGGAGAAGAATGAGCTGTGGCTCTCAGAAAAGCAGTGGAATGTCTCAGAATCCACCCTGGGTCTACGATGGCTTTGCCAAACAGACACTCTTGGCTACAAAGCACGGCAGCTAGAACCACAAGTGCCCACAATGAGATATATCTATCACGTTCTAGCCAGTCAGTATGACCCTTTGGGTTACATGATCCCATACACAACAAGAGCCAAAGTCCTGGTACAACGATTGTGGGACAAAAAACGCGACTGGGATGACCCGAAGCTGCCAAGTGACCTTCATCAAGCCTGGTGCACGTGGGAGGAGGAGCTGCAGGACATTGAGAGAATTGCCATCCCACTATGTTATAGCAGCCCCCAAATGGATTCTGAGGCTTGCATAAGAGACATTCATATATTTTGTGATGCTTCAGATCATGCATACGGGTCAGTTGCATATCTCAGAACACAAAATGTGGAAGGCCATGTGGAGGTTGCATTCATTGCAGCAAGATCTAGAGTGGCACCTAAACGCCAGTTGTCTATACCGAGATTAGAACTATGTGCAGCACTCACAGGGGCCCAGTTGGCAAGGCTTCTAGAAAGAGAACTCACCCTGGCCATTCGGCAGCTGACCTTATGGAGTGACTCTAAAACAGTGCTGACATGGATTCAGTCAGAATCTTGCAGATATAAAGTGTTTGTGGGCACGAGAGTTGCCGAGATTCAGGAGCTGACTTCTCCTCAGGCATGGCGGTACGTTAAGTCTGAAGACAACCCTGCAGATGACATCACTCACGGTAAATCACTCTGGCAGCTCTCTCAGCCTTCTAGATGGAACCGAGGGCCAAACTTTCTCTGGCAGGACCCAAAATCCTGGCCCAATGACCCAGTGGAGCCAGCCACAGACAGCACAGAAGAGAAAAAGGTGAGCTTCTGTGGTCTTACTACAATAGATCTTTCTAAGGCTATGCAAGACTTCTCTCAGTTTCACAGTTTCCTAGAACTGGTTGAGAAAAGAGCACTAGAACAGTATGGACAAACGAAACAGTCAGAAGATTTATCTGCTTCAGACTATGCAACAGCTGAGATCTCTCTTCTAAAGGAAGCACAAGCGACATGCTTCCCTGCTGAAATTGCGGCATTAACGGCTGGCAAACCTTTGCCTTCTAACAGCCGGTTACTCACACTTGCCCCAGAGCTTGATAAGTCTACTGACCTCATAAGAGTAGGTGGCCGTCTACGTTACAGTGATTTGCTTGACCAAGAGACTGCTCACCCCATAATCCTTGAACCCAAACACCCCCTTAGTCAACTTTTAATTCAGCATTTTGATGAAAAATTACATCACCCAGGGCCAGAAAGAGTATTTGCTGAGATACGACGCCGATACTGGATTCTGAGAGGCCGAGAGGCTGTACGTCGACATCAACAAAAGTGCAGTGAGTGCAGAAAATGGCGCGGGAAACCTGAAATCCCACGTATGGCTGATTTGCCACCTGCCCGTCTTCGCCTCTACCAACCTGCATTCTATTCAACTGGTGTTGACTGTTTTGGGCCTTTCACAATTAAAATAGGACGGCGCAATGAGAAACGATGGGGAATTATTTTTAAATGTATGACCACTAGAGCAGTATATATTGACGTGCTGACCAACATCAGCTCAGATTCATTCCTCATGGCGTTACGCCGATTCATTGCACGCAGAGGAAAACCCCATGAACTCTTTTCGGACCAGGGGACTAATTTCAGAGGAGGTGAACGAGAATTGTCAGAAGCATTCACAGCCCTGCAGCCCACCCTGCAGAGCCAACTTGCAAAGCAGCAAATCCAGTTTCACTTTAATCCCCCAGGAGCTCCCCACTTCGGTGGTATATGGGAAAGAGAAATCAGGTCCCTGAAAGCTGCACTTAACCAGACTCTTGGAGCACAACATGTGCCTGAGGAAGTGCTGACTACAGTCCTTGTAGAAATCGAAGGAATCCTGAACTCTAAACCCTTAGGGTATGTGTCTTCAGATGTGGCAGATGTTGATCCTATCACTCCAAACATCCTTCTCATGGGGCGGCCGGACTCCGACTTACCACAGGTTGTATACCCCAAGTCAGAGCTACTGAGCAAGAAGCGCTGGAGACACAGTCAGATCCTCGCTGATCATTTCTGGGCACACTTCATAAAGCGGTATCTACCTGAATTACAAACCCGTTCAAAGTGGATGACTGAAGGGGCCAAGAACTTGGAGACTGGAACTGTGGTGATGATAGTTGACCAGCAACTTCCCAGGGCACTTTGGCCAGTGGGTAAGGTCACAGACACATTACCAGGAGCTGATGGTCAAATCCGAACTGCTGAAGTGCAAGTGGGTGATCGTAAATATGTTAGACCCGTAAGTAAGCTAATCCGTTTGCCAGTATTACCAAATGATGACAAAGACTCTTAAGCCTTTTCTGTATTGAATTTACTACGTAAATTGGGGCGGCTGTTGAAAAGGCCCAGTATTTTCCATACTATTTACTGATTTGATGTTGATATGATTGACAGACTAGTCGGGCCCGCCCATAAGAAGGACGACATTTTAGTTCTTACAGCTCTGTCAACTGCTCGCTATAAAGTTGCTTTCATTGTGTGTGCGTTCGAAAGAAGTAAGTGTGTTTTTTTATATCTTATGTTTATATGATTCTAACATCTTGTTAGTGTGAGAATTCGAGTTTTAATCTGTTACCGGTCCATTCCTCATAACTGCGTCATCTCATAAGTGCGCGAGTCCGGAGCGTATCCAGCCATCTATAACGCGCACATTTAATATAGCGAGTGTGTGTATTGCATTATGATTATTAAGATATTAATATGTTAATCAGCATATAGGGTTTTTGCTTGTGAATAAACTTTCCAGGCAGTATTGTTTGGCATATTTATGACTGTTATTTCTGCTAATGCACGGTAATGCACTGTTAAATAATGGCACTCTATCTAATTGTTTTATTTAAATATTTACTGCTGCTGTTATTATGTATAGTGTATTATTTCAGTTGTGATTTATTATGTATATTTCTTTATTCATTTTAGACACCACACACGTGCCATATGTATGTGAAAGCGTGCATAATAAACGGAGCATCAGTTGAGCACCGACCTCTGGTTTTTGTGCGTTCTTACCGACGCCCCCTGGTGATCACAAATTAAAATAACAACGCCAGTACAGTCCTTTAAATCTATTCAACAGAATCAATTGGGCCAGACGTGGCAGCCATTACCATGCCGACACTGCCGCAATCAAGCCGGTATCGGGCCAACACAAATGCGCACAGTGCGCCAGAAGCGGCCCAGCCCCGTTTATACATCTACCATACTGTTCATTAATTTTTCATTTAAATTTGATACCCAGACAAAACGCTTTCTTACATTTTAATTATATAAACTATAATACATAAATAACATTACTTAAATCTATACAAACATCACATTATTATGAAAGCAATTATATGTCCATTTGAAAAGAACTCACATGATCTGGTTGGCATGAAAACATTTTATTTACAAAACAATTACAAAACTATATTACATCAAGTAACATTAGTTGTTATACAATTATTGTAACCGCACTTTGAAAAATGACACACTGGTATTTACTTATTCAATTTTACACTCTGTGTATAAGTATAGACAAACTTAATGTTTGAAATACATTGGTAAATGGAAAAAAAATTGCTGTTGTACTTAGCAAAATAATGAGCTGAAGAACTTAGCTGAACTCTGCAGGAAGATCTCCAGGAACAGGATCAGGCACCTCTGCAGGACTTCATTACATAAAAATACTAACTCAAAAGACAGAAACAAACAACAACAGCTAAAAAAATAAATACATAAAATAAACCTCCAGCTGTACAATTGAAGATTTTTTTGAAGATTAGTCTTTTATTATAAAACTGAAGATCATCTTCTTTAACAACTGCAGTGCTTGAAGGACGTGTGCTTTCGCTGATCACAATGACAGAATCAGTGATGTCTGGCTCTCCCAACGCCTCCTGAAATAAGCATAGAGGGTCCAACTGTAAGTTTCACTCAGTAGACTAAAAGTAGACCGTTACATTCACTGATACTAGCAATTCTGTTAATGCATTGAATACTTACATTTCTTGAAGAATTGTGGGTCCTCCTCACAGGTACTGAGGAGCATGGAGCAGGGCTACGGTGCGTTTCATGTTGACATCATGCACACCCTTCAAAGTCAAGCAAACATTAACATGTTAAACAAGCAAGCCAACTTTATTGTATATACAGTGAAGACAGTGATGGAGGTAGTGTTGACAAATTTTAACTCACCTGAAGATCATAAACATTTAAAATTTTGTTGATGCGTGCTGTTTTCAGTGATATGGTGTAACTTTGCACAAACCTAGAAAACCAAAAACACACAAGTGTATAACCAACAGTGGATGTAGAAAAGAGAAAGTCAGGTCTGTGTGCAGTTATCTGAGGAAACATCACGCAACTAGCATTTCAACTCAACTGAAGTTACCTTTGTGTTGTAGCTCACTCTCCAGTACGCATCCAGTTCAGCCTGCAAGTAAAGAAAGATTGTAAAGGTTTACTAATCATTAGATAAAGCTACTGCTAGTTTATTTACATGAATGTAGGAATAAAATCACATTTCTCAGATCAGTGTGCTTAACAAAAAGCAGCAACACATGTTGCCCTACATTTTATTCATTAAGATATCCTTACAAAATCAAAGATTGAAGATGAAGAAAAAATGAAGAAAAAAAAAAGGAAAAAGAAAATGTTTTGCTTTACTTACATTTTAAGTTGGCTCCAGACGTTTGCAAATATCTTCTACGCTGAAAGGATTCTTCAGGTAACGTCGGTTAGAGCAATGATGTGACGTGGATGACAGCAGTTTACATCGCTCAGTAAACTTAGAAATTATCATTACAGTAGTGGCGTTTACTCAGGTTTATATTCCACCTGTAAAGAGCAAATAGTATACAAGTATCTATTAATAAAAGTAACATGGTCTAACTGAATGTGCCAAACTTTACTTGAACTTACCAGCTTTCTCATCGACTCCAACAGCTCCTTGCTAGTTCAGTCAGAAAAGATGATGTCCATGGTGTTATTTCTTCAGGGCTTGCACTGCTCGGTGTCTGAGGATTACAATCTGCCATTTCTTCAGCGATGATAACACTTCTCTTGATTACTACAAAACAGAAATATTAAAAGCAATTTATGGCATGAGAAATAATCACTAATTCCTGTGCGTCGAACATGCAAAAAGTGAAGAAGCAGCTAGTAGCAACAAAAGCTGTGATTGTGTTTGTGTTGTCATGAGCATCTGTAAAAGTAAATTCTGCTTACATTTAGCATCTGAAGATGATCTCAGACATACTAATGCATAGTATTGCAGCACATTCTCATCATAACAAAAAAATCAGTGAAACTAGCTTATGTAACTAGCGTATGTATTTAGTTAATAGAGGTTATTTAAAAACAATGATCTTCTATGACAGTATAAACAAATCCTCTTCACTTACCTTCTTGAAGAAACATGGAATAAAACAACTTTTGCTTATTATAGTTGCATTTATATAAATATATGAGCGTGGAAACTAAAAACAAACAGACAAACCTCTTTCTCCTCGTGAATGCAGGCCCGTCATCATCTTCTTCCTCAGCTCTTTGTTTGCAAATCGAATTGTTGCTCGTCAAAGTTTAGTGCAGCGTAACAATGCTTAAAAAGATGAAAAAGATTTGTCCGTTTATTAGTTGTAGTGGCATATCGAAAGTTTTCAGGCAAGCCAAGAAAGCCGCGTTTGCGGCAGTCACGTGAAGTTAACTTTATAAGCGTCTGCTAAGTAAACATACTACAAATGTAAATGTGCATCGATGCTTACCAGAATGTTGTCGAAATTACCTCAGACATTAATATCTCTTGGTAAATAATCCATTGTTTTGCTCACGTCCAAACCACACAAACATGGCGGATATCCCCCACCATCACAGGTACTAAACCCCTCCCCCGCTGCGTGCGTGAACATGAATGAATCACCTGAGCGCGCAGTGAAATGCGTTTAAAATACATGAAAGCTTATAAAATAATGAATTGCTACATTACTTATAAATAGATTTGATATTATACATATTAGAGAATGTTCTTTCTTTTCGGGCCGATTACTACATGCTATCTGGGATGTGACCTCCCAGGAACTAACAGTCTTCCATCGCTATGCTATGCTATATAATCCTATACTATAATCATCTATATTGTGTGCAAATCGACACTTTTGGAAGTAATAAATACACGATTGTGACGATATGTGGTTTATCTGTGTCCTTCGCGCCATGTCAGGTATTTATAATAGTAGATTATATTAATAATGCAATGCTAATCGAGATAGCTTTTCTCATTGTGCAGAATAGCCTAAAATAATATATTTTCTGTCTGATATTTGATCCGAAGCCACATCACATCACAGAAGGTTATGTAAAACACTCGACTTATACGTTTGTAACAAAAACGTGGTTTTAATCTTATACATTGTCGTGTTTTGTTGGTGTGCTAAGCTAACACGGTAACGAGCCCAGAGATGCACCTGTTCTGAGCTAATGCAAATAAATAATTTTGAATTGTACAGCTCACTGATTTATTTATTTATTTATTTTTTCAAGAAGGGCATTAGATACAGTTTCAAAGAAGGTGAAGTGAGAAGTTTTCTGAAAGAAATGAGGGATTAAATCATTTTGAATAGAACATCAGTAATTGTATAGACAAAAGAAAAGAATAATTAGAGCCATGAGCAGGCCGGAGAGGTGTGAATGTGTTCAGGGGAGACTGAAACTGAATGGGGCAGTTAGCACCACAAACACAATATAGACAATACACTTGAATAGATGCTTAGATGACGACAATAAACATCAGTTAACATTTTAGAGTCTTTTCTAAATAAAGTGTCGTGACATGGTCTTGAAAAACATTTAATAAAACTCAGAGTTTTAAACTTATCATCTTCAGATTTGAAATGTAACATGGTCAGACATGTGGCTTTAGCTGCAGTGCATTTCTAGATTGCTAAAAGGCCAACTTCACTTTTATTTCAATAAAGATATTTCATAAAAATAAATTTCTAATAACTTTTCAAAACTTTGAAGCTATTTTAAACTATTTTCTTCATTGTTACAACAATTAATTTTGATTTTACTGCAAAGTGTCTGCTTTCAAATGAGACCTTACTTATGCTTTTAGTGCAAAGGGTTCATGAACTGTATCTGTTTTAGTTTGGGTATGTCATTTCTTGGGATTTTTCCAAAAGCGGGGGTGCAGGTTAACAGGTTAACACTTAACTATAAATATTTGAAGTACTTAAAAATATTTAGCTAACATAACATTTATTCTACAGGCTCATCTTACCCCATTATCCTTTATTAGGATTTTATTTATTGTGTATATAAACTCTACATTTCAAACAATCACATGTCATCCTCGTGACTATAAGCCCACACACACTTGACGTTAAGTAAAGTATAAAAGCAGAGCTGTTTCTGGAACTTCACAAAATCTTCCTCTGAGATTCTACAGGAGACAACCAAACCAAGGTGAGTTTTGGGAACAAAAACCTACTGAATAACATTTCTAATGTATCTTTGTTCTTTGTCTTTAAAATACATTGAGAATCCACAGTGTGCAGTATATGAGTGCAGACATCTAACGTTTTCTGCTTATTCATTTTTAGGTTCATTTCATGTTCATCATGGCAATGCTGAGAAGTCTAATGCTTCTTTTCGTCATCTTCTCCATGGGGAATGCAAAAAGTAACCAAAACATTTAATTGTAAAAACCCTTTCTATTCCATTTACTAATATTTACATGATTAATGAGGGATTTACAGTGTCAAAGTACACCTAATTTAGGCACAAAATCACACAAACATAAAATAATTCTTTGCTGTGAATATTACGAATGCCCTAACATTTATGTACCCGATGCAGTTGATTTAGTCATGAAATGCCCCGCTGGATGGTCAAGTTTTGGACTCCGGTGTTTCAAGTACTTCTCTCCGTTGGTTAACTGGATCACAGCAGAGGTAATGTGTTAAGTTACAACAAGGTGATTTGGTCACACTTTACAGTAGGTGTCTTTAACTATATCTAGATAAATCAATAAATAAATAAATAAATAGGGTACAATGTACTTATTGTGATGATGTTGTATTGCAAATCACTTTTGCTGCTATTGAGGTGGATACGGGTAAGGTTAGGGACAGTTATTCCTGTTGAAAAAAACAACATATGCTGATTAGGTATGTTTTGTACGGTGACCGGGAGGGGACATGTTCGGTTCACTTAGTTTTGTCGTGGCCACGACATATAAACTCGTGGGAACGTGATAATATGTCGTGGCCACAAGATATTAATTCGTGGGAACGTGATAATATGTCGTGGCCACGAGATCGTTTTGTCGAGGTAACGTCATCCTTATGTCGTGGCCACGCGATGTAAAGTCGTGACCTCGAGATCATATGGTGAGGGAACAAGATATTTTTCTCGTGGCCACGACTTCATTATGTTGAGGGAACGACATCTATTTCTCGTGGCCACGAGTTACATGTGTAAACAACGCGCGCTACCATAGCAACCTGGAATTAAGAATGATAAAATAAGTGCTGAATTAAGAAATTATTATTATTTGAATGCTGTCTATATAGTCAACATCACGCGCAATGTAATAAGCTATAAATAGCCTATATTGCGAGATGTTGCCACTATAGCAAGTTTGTTATTATCAATTTGATAACAAACTTAATTTAATGATAATGAACGTTTATCCATCCCATCTCACAGCCTTCTGATCGTGTCTTTATAATAATAATAATAATAATAATAATAATAATAAAAAATAATAATAATTATTATTATTAATATGCCTATAAAACCTAAATAAAATGATGAACAAAATTAAGTTTTTGTCTAGGCTATATCAGTGAATGGATTTTTTTTTTTTTTTAGCTTAAATGTTCTTTTAACAACCAATTAATAATAATAAATTATTCGAATTTCATTCAAATGCTGTCACGGGCACGAGGGTCTACAAATAATAACAGATGCTCATTTATCCTATATTCACGGCTACAATACAGTCAAAGTCACATTTTATTGGCATGATCTGGCATTTAAAGTATTTACACAGTATAGCTAACAACATAATATAGGCCTATAGAAATGATACACGAAATGAAGGGGAAAATAAAGCAAATAGGGCTACATAACAATGAATAAAAAACATTTAACCAATAATGATAGCCTAATAATAATAATAATAAATAATAATGTAAAAATTAAATAAAAAAATTAACAATCAGTGAATGGATTTAAAAGACTGTTGGATGTGATCAAAATATACACGGCATATTCTAATATTTTGCATAAACCCTGAACCACTATAAACTGTAAACCACTGTGGTCACATGGACAATTTTAATCTAACTACCTAACTGTGTGTTCACACCGCCGGCGGCGAGAGCATCAAAGTGACACTAGTCATTAATTTTCAATGAGAGCCGGTGGCGAGCTCCGGCGAGAGCAGAGCGGCGCGTCTTGGACGGTGAGAGCGTCGAGAAGAGTTGAAATCAAGTCAACTTTATGGTAACGAGCTATGACGCGGTTCGGCGGCAACCATTTGGAATGTAGAGGTCCTCGCTTGAGAGGCTTCCGATTGGTTGACGTGACTTGTCATTTACTTTGACCCTCCCGTCGGCGGCGGTTTGAACGAACAGTACAGCGTTGTTGGCAGGGCGGCCAAGGCGAATGTTGACGCTCTCGCCGGTGGCGGTGTGAACGCACAGTAACAATTTTAGTCTAACTACCTTTCTGGACCTTGAATGTGGTAATTTTGTTGCTTTCAATGGAGGATAAAAAAAACTCTTGAATTTTATCAAAAATATCTTAATTTGTGTTCTGAAGATGAATGAATGTCTTACGGGTGTGGAACAACATGAGGGAGAGTACTTAATGACAGAAATTTCATGTTTGAGTGAAATTACCCTTTTAAATACACTTAATACAACATGTGAATGGTGATATTTATTATTTGTAAAGTAAACCCTTTTATTGTAAATAAATAATACAGAAAACTGATACTGAGCAAATAATCGATCAGACTTTGTTTGAAAATGACTAAAATGAAGTTCAAAAAGTCACTTACGCTTTATGCTAAAAATATTAGATTTTGTATTGACAATAACAAAAAAATCTTTCTCTTTAGAGAAACTGCCAAGGTCTTGGTGCGAATCTCGCATCTGTGCATAATAAACTGGAAAATGAGTTTCTGCTGGGTCTGTTGCCGCCTTCTTCCTCACGTGCTTGGATTGGTGCTCATGATGCTGTACAAGTAAGTTAAATTGTGTGTAATAAATAAATCTATTTGTTTGTAGACTGGAATTTCAGTTTCATTTTATTTTGATGGTCCCTTTAACATATTGACTAGGGATGCAACAATACAGTTAGTCCACGGTTCCTGTAACGTTACACCTACGTGTCAAAAAACTCTCATTAAAGTGTTAGTCAAGAATTATTAGACTAGTAGGGTTAGGGTTACAATAAGTTGACATGTAGTTGCAAAATTACTTATATAACAAGTAGAATATCTTTTGGGACCATCACAATAAAGAGTTAGCAGATATTATATTATTAGTTCACTTTCAAATTAAAATTTCTTGAGATTTTACTCACCCCCATGTCATCCAAGATGTTCATGTCTTACTTTCTTTAGTTGAAAAGAAATGAAGGTTTTTGATGAAAACAATCCAGGATTTTTCTCCTTATAGTGGACTTCAATGGAGCCCAAACGGTTGAAGGTCAAAATTACAGTTTCAGTGCAGCTTCAAAGAGCTTTAAACGATACCAGATGAGGAATAAGAGTCTTATCTAGAGAAACCATCACTAATTTTCTAAAAAAAAAAAAAAAAAAAAAAAAAAACAATTATACATTTTAACCATAAATGCTCATCTTGAACTAGCTCTCTTCTTCTCTATTTGAATTCCAGCAGTGTAGACACTGCTAAGTGTATTACTGCCCTCCACAGGTCAAAGTTTGAACTAAATTGTCATATACAATATGCTAGTGTAAGTATATAACAATTTTGATTTTTTTTAGAAAATGAGTGATGGTTTCTCTAGATAAGACTCTTATTTCTTGTCTGAGATCATGTAGAACACTTTGAAGCTGCAATGAAACTAATTTTGACCTTCAACCATTTGGGCTCCATTGAAGTCCACTATATGGAGAATAATCCTGGAATGTTTTCATCAAAAGCCTTCATTTCTTTTCGACTGACGAAAGAAGGACATGAACATCTTGGATGACATGGGGGTGAGTAAATTATCAGGAAATTTTAATTTGAAAGTGAACTAATCCTTTAAGTAGACAGTCTTCTGTTACTCTAATGAGAGTTGGTTGAGAAATAGGTGCAACATTACTTATAGTCAGCAGAATGTTTAAAAGGGACCATCAAAATAAAGTGATACTGGAATTTCTGCTCTATAGAGTAAATGCAAATGTTCTAATGAAGATGGGTTAAATCTGAAATTAATTAGCTCCATACTGGAGTCTGAGTACAGTAGTGCACTCTTATAATCATGTCTTTGCTCTTTAGGAAGGACAGTGGCTGTGGAGTGATGGAACTGTGAATGACTTTACCAACTGGTGCGCTACAGAACCTAATGGTTCTGGTAAAGAGAACTGTGTGGATATCAGCTGGACCTGTAAGCATGCAGTCTGGTTTTTGAATAATTTACAATACTATAATTTCATATCATACTTGGGTTGAACATTCTGTTTTATTTTGATTCTACCACCACTATAATGATCAGAATAACTTACTTCATTTTTCCACCCTACAGCTAACCGCTGCTGGAACGACTGGACCTGTGCAGGCCAAATAGGCTATATTTGTGTTACAGATGCTTGAGATCATATGCAGGCATGCTGCTCCACAGTTACATTGATTTTACACTTTATGATCTTATCTTTACAAAAAAAAATATATATATATTCTAAAATTAAACTTCATTTGAATCTTTTCTAAGCTTTAATCTCTTCTAAATACATTATCTGAAACCCTCCTCTAATCAATAAAAGCATTAATAAACAAATCATGTGTGTTGTGGAGTTAAATCAAATAAATGTATAAATAAATATAAAAATATTGTGTTGCAAAGTTTGAGGATATGGTTATTACAGGGGTGTCCAATCCTGCTCCTGGAGGGCCACTGTCCTGCAGAGTTCAGCTCCAACCCTAATTAAATACACCTGAACCAGCTAATCAAGGTCTAAGTAGACATACTAGAAACTTCCAGACAGATGTGTTGAGAAAAGTTGGAGCTAAACTCTGCAGGACGGTGGCCCTCCAGGACAGAGATTGGACACCCCTAGGTTATTTAAGGAACAAGCACACTGACCAACCGAAGCCTGGAGGGAAAAAGTTGCCCCACCACAAAATCAATTGAATTCTTGCAATTTTGAAAACCAATTTCTGTTGAAGATGAACAGCAAATTTTTCAGTTTCAAGTAATGACTTGGTTTTACTGTAGATAAGAAAGGAGAGACAGACAGATAAATTGAATAAAAGATGGCAGGGAAGGAAAAATTGTTTTTTGTTCTTTAAATTAAGTTAAGTATTAATATCAAAATACTTTTCATAATTAAGTATAATAAATATCACATACTTTAAAACTTATTCAAGTAATATTCTAAACAGTGACTTAATTTCTACAAAAGTCATTTTCTGGTAATGTAGCTATACTTTTACTCAAATGTGGTTTTCATCCACCACTCATTTTTAAAAACACAAAGAAGAACATAATCACCTTGATCTCCCACCAGTCCTAGAGACAGATATTTGAATTGTTGGTCTAAGTTGGAGGTGGATGATTATTTCCAGTTACAAAAACATTTCTGAGAGAGTGTCATGTAACTCTGATAGCATGGATGTAATTTGATTATCCTATAAAAAAGAGAATATCACTCCCCAATGTTCTCGAATTCTTCCACCCAGCAGCCCAAACCAAAAATAAAATCACACATAATAATAACTCGCATGCAATTTCAAACATGTATAACTTCTGTTGAGAATGTTTTTACTTTAAAGACAGTTTTATTTGCATTTACATTTTTGTTTATTGTAAAAAGATAAATAACCAATTAAAAGAAATGTAATTGATTAAAAAAGCCTACAGAAGCTTTGATTTTAAGTGTGTTTAAGACTTGAGCAAGAACATACCACAGAGAAGTCTTCTGACTAAATTGTAATATTTTTTAATGCTTAATTTAGGCCAGACTCAACTTACAGGTGCTGGTCATATAATTAGAATATCATCAAAAAGTTGATTTATTTCACTAATTCCATTGAAAAAATGAAACTTGTATATTATATTCATTCATTACACACAGACTGATATATTTCAAACGTTTATTTCTTTTAATTTTGATGATTATAACTGACAACTAAGGAAAATGCCAAATTCAGTATCTCAGAAAATTAGAATATTGTGAAAAGGTTCAATATTGAAGACACCTGGTGCCACACTCCAATCAGCTAATTAACTCAAAACACCTGCAAAGGCCCTTAAATGGTCTCTCAGTCTAGTTCTGTAGGCTACACAATCATGGGGAAGACTGCTGACTTGACATTTGTCCAAAAGACGACCATTGACACCTTGCACAAGGAGGGCAAGACACAAAAGGTCATTGCAAAAGAGGCTGGCTGTTCACAGGGCTCTGTGTCCAAGCACAGTAATAGAGAGGCGAAGGGAAGGAAAAGATGTGGTAGAAAAAAAGTGTACAAGCAATAGGGATAACAGCACCCTGGAGAGGATTGTGAAACAAAACCTATTCAAAAATGTGGGGGAGATTCACAAAGAGTGGACTGCAGCTGGAGTCAGTGCTTCAAGAACCACTACGCACAGACGTATGCAAGACATGGGTTTCAGCTGTCGCATTCCTTGTGTCAAGCCACTCTTGAACAACAGACAGCGTCAGAAGCATCTCGCCTGGGCTAAAGACAAAAAGGACTGGACTGCTGCTGAGTGGTCCAAAGTTATGTTCTCTGATGAAAGTAAATTTTGCATTTCCTTTGGAAATCAGGGTCCCAGAGTCTGGAGGAAGAGAGGAGAGGCGCTTGAGGTCCAGTGTAAAGTTTCCACAGTCAGTGATGGTTTGGGGTGCCATGTCATCTGCTGGTGTTGGTCCACTGTGTTTTCTGAGGTCCAAGGTCAACGCAGCCGTATACCAGGAAGTTTTAGAGCACCTCATGCTTCCTGCTGCTGACCAACTTTATGGAGATGCAGATTTCATTTTCCAACAGGACTTGGCACCTGCACACAGTGCCAAAGCTACCAGTACCTGGTTTAAGGACCATGGTATCCCTGTTCTTAATTGGCCAGCAAACTCGCCTGACCTTAACCCCATAGAAAATCTATGGTGAATTGTGAAGAGGAAGATGCGATATGCCAGACCCAACAATGCAGAAGAGCTGAAGGCCACTATCAGAGCAACCTGGGCTCTCATAACACCTGAGCAGTGCCACAGACTGATCGACTCCATGCCACGCCGCATTGCTGCAGTAATTCAGGCAAAAGGAGCCCCAACTAAGTATTGAGTGCTGTACATGCTCATACTTTTCATGTTCATACTTTTCAGTTGGCCAAGATTTCTAAAAATCCTTTCTTTGTATTGGTCTTAAGTAATATTCTAATTTTCTGAGATACTGAATGTGGGATTTTCCTTAGTTGTCAGTACTAATCATCAAAATTAAAAGAAATAAACATTTGAAATATATCAGTCTGTGTGTAATGAATGAATATAATATACAAGTTCACTTTTTGAATGGAATTAGTGAAATAAATCAACTTCTTGATGATATACTAATTATATGACCAGCACCGGTACTTATATTCTTATATATACGATATATTCAGAGATGAGTGGGACAATCATCCCCTTTCAACAGAGGGCAATCTCTCTCCCAATCTGCTGTGGCAACTGGGGCAGCAGTACCCTTCTAAAAAGAGTGTGATGAGGTAGTCATATCTAACTCTTTTTGTTTAGTCTATTCATTCATATTTATTTTTAAACTAATTCATAATTTCTTACAGATTCCACAAATAGATTGGGAAAGCATTGGTCTTATCCCCAGTCACACAAATTCTGACATCCAGGTTCCTGAAATTGAATGTGGAACTTGATGGACTGAAGACTACTGTGGACCCAATGCAGCATCAGCCAAACCTGGGGTAAATGTTCGCATAGCTGCACTGCAATACATGAATAGAATTGGCTACAGCTAAGAAACTGGAAGGATCAACAACAACAAAAAAAACTAACAGGCAAAAACTTTTTATTCAGTGTTTAAGTAACTTTTCATTTTACTACAACAGTAGTTGCCTCAAAAGTTTTGGCATTTTAAATGCAAAAAGAATATTAGAAAGTATTTGAATTTAAATGAACTGCTAAATCTCTTAAGCATTATGGTAATAGATTATTAATCAACGCTATTATAAAGTGTTACACAAATTAAAGAAGAAAAGAGAATTAGGTATTTATTAGTGCTGCTCTGCTCCTTTCTCTCTGAGGTTTTCAATTGGAAATAGTTAGCTGATGTAACATAAATTCATTTGTCATTCACCTATACAATCAATGTTCAGCAGCTAGAGGAATTAATCATTGTTAATGAAACCAAGGAAAGCTCTTAATTAGACAATCTACTGCCGGTTTGACCCAAACAGATCCATAGTGGTTTATATAATCAATACATCTGTTTGCTAATGCCCAACTATGATTCTTTTGAACTGATATATGCAAAAAAAACTGTACTGAGTTGTATTCTCCCTTACCAACAGCACATCCAGCAGGCTGAATAATCAATTCCTCCCTGCAAACATATTCAATAATGACCGGCCCCATATAAACCTTTTTATGCATTCTCAGATCTATTTTATTGTATACCAAGAGCACCAAATAAAATCCCCTATAAAAAATATTACAATACTGTATGTGCAATGTTCCACAATCACTGAAAGAAATGACTTCTGCTTGAAATTTTGTACAATCTCTATATGTACTATATGTATGTATGTATGTATGTATGTATATATATATATATATATATATATATATATATATATATATATATATATATATATATATATACACACACAGACACACTGAGCAGCAAATGAATGCCTAATGTCAGTGGACCGTTGTAAAAGCACAAAATGTGGTATAAAAAAAAAAAAAAAAAAAAAAAAAAAAAATCCAGCATAACAATCAGGCCCAAGTCAAAGTCCTACTAACTGTCACCACAGTAATTTACAAAAACCTGCAGATATAAGTGGGCCGGGAAATAAGCTGATTTCCATTCTAATGGACGCTCTCGGAGGGAGCACAACTCCATGCACAGAGGTTTCTCGTTGGCTTACTGGTTAATGAGCTCAGTTTAGAGATGCACGAAAAACATTATGAGCTTCCATAGGGAAATACCCCACAACACAATATCAGTTTCAGGATTTGTTAAGAAGAATAGATCTTTTTATGTGGCACATTAATGGATATATGTAATACAAAAATACCTCAGGAACAAACTAAAAAGCACACATGCAAAAAACATGCATATAAAACGTCCATTGTACACCCATGGGAGGCGATGAATGCTCTGTAAACACAAAATGCTGAAGATCACGACCTTCAATCACAAAGCACAGAATGGGGCGAAAAACATGAAATGTCCTCCAGAGATGCCGTAATTGCCTGTTCCTCTTTTGCAATAATCCAATTACCTTTTCTATCTGATTATATTTGGAAAGTATTTTTTGAAAAGGGCAAACTGTCCATGCTATCAAAGTCACGGGACATGCAATTATATCATACCACTGGGTCACCATTGTAGGCTGCGGGTGGCTCGGACAGGAGAGGAGGAAGATTTTGTGTCCCTAAAAGCCAAACCGCAGGCCCCATCCACACATCTTAAGAGCTGTAATTAACCAAGGTCACCTCTGCAATGATGGAAGTTTATCAGCTTCCACTAACACAAAAGACGAAAACCAATTTTGTAATAATTAGGTTTTCTTTAACAAAACTGCTAGTCTACTGGTGTGAGTAAAGCAAAAATCTACATAGTGATATTTTGTTTCTTTTGTAGCAACCTCCCCAGTACCCAAACACTGGAGGAAACACTGTGGGATGGTGGATAGGTTATGGAAATGTTCTTATTTTGTTTCTCATTATTAAATACACATCTAGATATGGTATTTTAGGAATGGATACAGCATACTGAGATTCAACAAGACCGCAATCTAACTAACAGTTCAACTTTACATTAGATGTCTTTTAAAAAGAACAATTGCTGTTTTAACCATCTGGTGATGTGTAATTTTTTTAACCAAAAAAATGTACGTTTTGGTTTTATAGAATTTTTTACTTCATCAGAATGGTACGAAACTTGGTAGAGTTTGTAGCACTTGCTATGTAAACAAAACAAACAAACAAACAAAAATCACTGACATGATTTGAAAGATTGAAAAAAATAATCAAACTTCTAATGTTCGTGGTTAAAAATGACCACATTGGAAACTAATGGAAAGCCAAACAGAATCTTAATGAAAACTCATTTTTTTGAGATCTGAGCTTCAAATTTGGAACACAACTTGTTTAGATTTATGGCTTTGAATTTTTTGCACAGCTTTAGAGTAATTTTTTTTTTTTTTTTTTTAAATAACTTTTTATTTTCACTTTTTTTATTTTTATTTTCTAGCTATATTCACTTCAACATTAATCTGCCAAGTGTCTTCTTTAAAAAGAGATCTAACTTAAGTCTGTGCTCCAAAACATTCAAGATTTATATCAGTTTAATTTGGAAATTTCATTTTTAGGTCTATGCTCAAAAAGTGGTTAACATGGATCATGAAAATAATTATAATTTAGTACCATAAAATCCCATAAAAATACAAAATATAACAACAACAACAACAACATTCAACTAAAATATAGTACATTCATTTAACTTAAATAATAATAATAATAAAAAAAAGACTAATTTTTGACCGCTACATTAGCAGCACTAGAGGATTAAGATAACCCCCTACTTGGGGCAAAAAGCCACCTGGGGTAAATTTATATTCTATGTAAATTTATAAATTTGTGCAATTTAGTTTAATTCAGTAATGACAGATAACAAATCTAAATGACAGTAATACATCATTATTACATATTATTCTATGTTTTTCATGCAGGCCTATATCTTTAATTGAAGGTGTGCCATAATTGAAATAGACTATGAATTCAGATTGAATTATTCATCTTAACTGGCCAGTAGGTTATGATGAATAATTAAGACAATGATATATTAAATAATAATCGATTATAATAATTATGAAGTTAAATAATGTAATCTTTCCTTAATTTTAAGATTGGGCATACTACCCCAAGGGTGTAACTTTGTAATATTTTGTGATTTCAATATACTGTTATAAAGGGCTGCTGCTTTCGCATAGTTTGTTCTTGCTGTTTAATAATTATTTGAAACTTAGCAAACTGGCAGCTCCAGTAGTAAGATGAAAAGATTTATCTTGAATGCTGTTATGGTAACTATGTATAAACCTTAATTAAACAATTTAATAATCAATTAAAAAGGAATTTATACCTGTATGATATTTACGCTGTAGCCACATTGGACCAGCGGTTTGGAAAATGGATAGATGATTCAGCTGCGGGCACCATCTTCTGGTCAGATCCAGAAATTCATTCAGCGTGACCGTTACAGTGCATTATGGATACCCTTGTGAAAAAGAAGTGCACTTAATTGTATTGAAAGTGTACTTTTTGTGTACTTCAAATCTTAAAAGTATACTTTTTAAAAAGTGCACTTGCAGATTCGCTTGCTCTCTTGGAGAGCTTGCGGCTAATGTACAGCACCGGCCGCTCCTCACCCTCTATCTCCTGGGACAGGACCGCACCCAGCCCTCTGTCCGACGCGTCTGTCTGCAACAAAAAGGGGAGAGAGAAATCAGGGGAATGAAGTAA
Organism: Megalobrama amblycephala; assembly: GCF_018812025.1. Classification (NCBI taxonomy): domain Eukaryota; kingdom Metazoa; phylum Chordata; class Actinopteri; order Cypriniformes; family Xenocyprididae; genus Megalobrama; species Megalobrama amblycephala. The sequence goes on from NC_063060.1 coordinate 23,732,254, forward strand.
CGGCCCGCCACATAAAGCAGCCTTCACCTGGGTGAAGGCCTGCTGGCACAGCTCCGTCCACTGGACCGTATCTGGTGCATCCTTTTTTGTCAGATCAGTCAACGGGCTGGTGAGGTCCGAATAATTAGGAACAAACCTCCTGTAATATCCCGCCAGCCCGAGGAACTGTCTGACCTCCTTTTTGGTCTTGGGACGCGGACAGGTTGCAACCGCTGCTGTCTTATCAATTTGGGGACGCACCTGTCCATATCCCAAGTGGAAGCCCAGATACCTTACTTCCACGCGCCCAATTGCACACTTCTTCGGGTTGGCCGTGAGCCCAGCCCCTCTCAGCGACCTCAGGACAGCCCTCAAATGCCGCATATGCCGCTGCCAATCGTTACTAAAAATAATAATGTCATCCAGATAGGCAGCCGCATACGCAGCATGGGGCCGTAAGATCTTGTCCATGAGTCGCTGAAAGGTAGCCGGTGCCCCGAACAGCCCGAACGGAAGGGTCACGAATTGGTGTAATCCAAACGGCGTCGTGAAAGCGGTCTTTTCTTTGGATAATGGAGACAAGGGGATCTGCCAATACCCTTTCGTTAAGTCCAGTGTCGAATAAAAGCGAGCTGTACCAAGCCGGTCAAGCAATTCGTCCACACGCGGCATTGGATACGCGTCGAATTTCGACACTGCATTCACCTTGCGATAATCCACACAGAACCGCACTGAGCCGTCCGTTTTGGGAACCAAAACTATCGGGCTCGCCCAGTTACTGCTGGATTCCTCTATTACCCCCATTTCAAGCATTGCCTCTAATTCTGCCTGAACCACTTTTTTTTTGTGTTCAGGTAACCTATACGGCCGGCTGCGAATCACCACGCCCGGCTCTGTCTCGATGTGGTGCTGAATGAGGTCAGTACGGCCCGGTAGGGGAGAGAACACGTCGGCAAACTCAGCCTGTAATTTGGAAACATCAGTGAGCTGTGAGGGCGAAAGGTGATCTCCCCCCGGGGCCCCGGGGCCCGAGATCATCCTCCCCGCTAATCACCGTCGCCAGCATCACTGACTCCGCCTCACTCCACTTTTTCAGGAGGTTGAGGTGATAAATTTGACGTGCCCCTCTCCTATCGGACCGTATTACTTCATAATCGAGATCACCAACTCGCCGTGTGACCTCAAATGGTCCTTGCCACTTCGCCAGTAATTTTGAGCTTGACGTGGGGAGTAATACGAGTACTTTCTCTCCCGGTGCAAATTTACGCAGATTAGTTCCCCTGTCATACAACCGGCACTGTCTGTCCTGGGCTTGCAACAAATTCTCCATAGATAGCCGCCCCAAAGTGTGGAGTTTTGTTCTCAAGTCCAGCACATACTGAATTTCATTTTTCGATTGAGATGGTCCGTCCTCCCAAGACTCTCTTAGGACATCCAACACCCCACGGGGGTGGCGCCCAAAGAGAAGCTCAAAGGGGGAAAACCCCGTGGAGGCTTGCGGGACCTCTCGCACAGCGAACAACAGGGGTTCCAACCATTTATCCCAATTTTTGGCGTCTTCTTGAACGAACTTACGAATCATGGATTTAAGCGTGCGATTAAAACGTTCGACCAACCCGTCCGTTTGTGGGTGAAAGACGCTGGTTCGAACCGATTTAATGCCCAACAATTCGTACAGTTCGCGTAGCGTACGTGACATAAACGCCGTGCCTTGATCAGTGAGGATTTCTTTCGGAATCCCCACTCGGGAGATTAAACTGAAGAGGGCGTCCGCAACACTCTTAGCGGAAATGTTGCGGAGAGCCACTGCTTCTGGATATCGTGTTGCATAATCCACAATGACTAATGCAAAACGATGCCCTCTCGCTGATCGCTCTAATGGCCCGATGAGGTCCATGCCAATTCGTTCGAAGGGGACCTGCATTAATGGAAGGGGGCGCAAAGGCGCTTTTGGAGTGGCCGGAGGATTTACCAGCTGACATTCACGACAAGACGCGCACCACCTGCGCACGTTCTCGTGAATGCCCGGCCAAAAGAATCGGGCCATGAGGCGATTTAGTGTCGCTGTTTGTCCTAAGTGTCCAGCCATTGGGTTAGAGTGAGCCGCATGGAAAAGCATTTCCCTGCGGCTCTTTGGTACTAATAACTGGGTTGTATCCTCTTTTGACTGAGTGTCTTGGGTCACTCGATACAACCTATCTTTAATAATCGCAAAATAGGGATAAGTCAGTGGTCGTCCAGGCTGGAGAGGCTGACCGTCGATCGTGCTGACCCTCTCAAACGCATTTTTCAGCGTGTCATCGTGAGACTGCTCCAGGGGGAAATCATCACGGTCCGAGAGAATCAGTCTCCCGATCCCGCTCTGTTCCCCTGAGGCAGTCACCACTGGTCCCGGTCAGTCTCCCCCGCCTGCACTTGCACTTCCTTTCCCCGCGCACATTTACTCCAAGAGGCACCCGAACATAAATGTCCCAATAATTTATTAAATGCGGGCCAATTCGTCCCCAAAATTATCGGGTGCCGGAGGTGCGGATTAACTGCCACCTCCACACTATGCTTTTGACCCCTAAATAGAATCCTGACTGACACCAACGGATAACTCGCGATATCCCCGTGCACACACCGTACCTTAACCATGCGGCCTGTATCCAATGCCCCGGATGAAATCAGGCTTTGATGCACAGAGGTTTGGTTACAACCTGAGTCCACCAAAGCCTGATATGTACCCCCCTTGATACTCACTGGTATCTGGTACTGACCAGCTTGACCGGGGGCGACCTGCAGGTCGTCCGGGACCCGGATCAATGTCCCCACCTCCATCACTGGACACCGGTCTATGAAGTGATCCGGGTCCCCGCAACGCCAACAGGCCGGCCCAGACCTGCCCGCCGCTCCAGTGGCGGAGAACGGGCCGAATGATTGGCGTGGAGAGAGGGAGAAGCAGGCGCGGGGTCCAGCCCGGCAGTGGCCAGTCCCGCCCCCCTGGGCGGGGCTCTTGGCGCCACGAACTGCCGAGAATCCGTTCCACCCCGCCCCGGGGCGGAACACGAGGCGGGCCGGGCGGACGGGACCTAGGTAGAGGGACAGGTCTCGAGAGAGAGAGGGGAGGAAGAGAGGGAGAGAGAGAGACAGATGGCAGGGGTTCGCCGACCCCTGGGCACGCCACCAAGTGGTCCTCCGCCAATTGGATGGCCGAATCCAGCGACGTGGGCCGGTGGCACTGGACCCACTCGGCGGTCTTCTTCGGGAGCCGAGTGGTGAACTGAACCACGCGATCGATCATCTGCTCCACGTCGCCTCCGTCGGCCATCAGCCATTTGCGGCACGAGTTCCGGAGCTGTTGGGCCAACACGAAGGGCCGGCCCGCCTCCCCCAGCTCCAAAGACCGGAACCGCTGACGATGCTGCTCGGGGGAGCGGCCGACCCGCTGTAGGATGGCCCTCTTGAGGTCGTTGAAGACCAGGAGGTTCTGGATGGGCAGCTGCTGTGCTGCCACCTGCGACTCGCCCGAAAGCAGCGGGACGAGCCGCATGGGCCACTGGTCCCGGGGCCAACCTGACACCTCAGCAGACTTTTCAAACAGGTCCAGGAAGGCCTCCGGGTCATCTTGCGGGCCCATCTTCTGCAGTGGCAGCTGGAAGGGGCCAGCAGCTGCCGCGCTGGTCTCTGCGGGAACCTCCCGGTCTATCCAGCTCCGGAACCTCTCGCGGTCCTCCTGCTGGCCCTGGACGATCGCCTCGAAGCGGCGCTCCTGATCGTTTCGGAGATCTAGCAGGGCCCGATGTTGCTCTTGATGAAGGGCCGCGAGGGATGCGATGATGTCCGCAAACGGCGTCCCAGCGGCGGAGGTTGCCTGCATGGCGGCGGCTTCCGTCTTCCTTCCCGGGTTTCGGCACCAGTGTGGTAAAGGTTCTTGTGTAATGGGAAGGAAGAGGACAGGGATCGGCTTTGGGCTGCTGACAGTCTTTATTCTCACCAGAGAAAATATCAAACACATAAACAAAAAGACGGTGCAACGCACACTCAATAATTCCACATCCAAGGACTGGCTTCACTCCATGAAACGAGCACGGCTCACTCAGTCTGACTGTCAGCAGTCCCTCTCTCTCACACGCTCCTGCTTCTCCTGGCGTTTTATCCTGTCTCCACGGCAATTACTGGAACAAGAAACAGGTGTTCGTGATTTACCTTCAACCCGTTCAATCACCGCACATCCCCAGACGCTCCCTCCTGTTGCAGACCCCGCTAAACCACGCCCCCCTCGCCACAATTTATTAACATGCTTAAGTGCACTTTTTAAAAATGCACTTTGTAATAATGTCTAATCAATTTGTACTTAAAGAACACTTTAATGACAATATTTATTAACATGTTTAAGTGCACTTTTAAAATGCACTTTGTAATAATGTCTAATTAAGTTTTACTTACAGAAAGTACACTTTAATGACAATATTTATTAACATGCTTAAGTGCACTTTTTAAAAATGCACTTTGTAATAATGTCTAATCAATTTGTACTTAAAGAACACTTTAATGACAATATTTATTAACATGTTTAAGTGCACTTTTAAAAATGCACTTTGTAATAATGTCTAATTAAGTTTTACTTACAGAAAGTACACTTTAATGACAATATTTATTAACATGCTTAAGTGCACTTTTTAAAAATGCACTTTGTAATAATGTCTAATCAATTTGTACTTAAAGAACACTTTAATGACAATATTTATTAACATGTTTAAGTGCACTTTTTAAAAATGCACTTTGTAATAATGTCTAATCAATTTGTACTTAAAGAACACTTTAATGACAATATTTATTAACATGTTTAAGTGCACTTTTTAAAAATGCACTTTGTAATAATGTCTAATTAAGTTTTACTTACAGAAAGTACACTTTAATGACAATATTTATTAACATTCTTAAGTGCACTTTTTAAAAATGCACTTTGTAATAATGTCTAATCAATTTGTACTTAAAGAACACTTTAATGACAATATTTATTAACATGTTTAAGTGCACTTTTTAAAAATGCACTTTGTAATAATGTCTAATTAAGTTTTACTTACAGAAAGTACACTTTAATGACAATATTTATTAACATGCTTAAGTGCACTTTTTAAAAATGCACTTTGTAATAATGTCTAATCAATTTGTACTTAAAGAACACTTTAATGACAATATTTATTAACATGTTTAAGTGCACTTTTTAAAAATGAACTTTGTAATAATGTCAAATTAAGTTTTACTTACAGAAAGTACACTTTAATGACAATATTTACTAACACGCTTAAGTGTACATTTTAAAAATGCATTTTAGAACAATGTCTAATTAAGTTTTACTTAAAGAAAGTACAATTTCATGACAATATTTCTAAACACACTTCAGTGCACTTTTTAAAAAAAATGCACTTAATTTTTACTTAATCATGACTTTATAGTTGTAATGATGGGTCAACAGCGTGAGGATCCATGTGCAGCTTGTTTATTAACAGAAGACAGTACAGTACAAACAGGGATAGAGCAGAATCGTAAACGGGGACAGGCTTAGGTCGGGACAGGCGGCAAGTAGGCAGGGTCTTACAACAGGTAGGGATCGTGGCAGGCGGCAAGCAAACAGAGTCCAGGAGGCAGGCAAAGGTCAGGGTCGGCAGCAGAGGTTCACAGAGAATAAACAATCCAATCGGTAACAGGGAAACAGTCCAACAAAGAAACACTCGGAAATGATCACCTAGGCAAATCAAGACTTCGCGGTGCATGTATGTGTGTGTTATATGGAGTGTGTGTGATGACGTGCAGGTGTGTGCGCAATCAGTCCCAGGAATGAGGGCCTATGGGAAATGTAGTCCAGAATGGGAAGAGTCAATATTCCGGTGACGGCTCCCTCCGGCGGCCGGGATGAAGAGCCGCGGGAACCGTATTCGTTACAGAGCCCCCCCCTGCGTGCGGCTCCAGACGCGAGGAAGCGGGCGCCGGGGTCTGCCGCGTGGACGAGGGGCCGGACGCTCCGGATGTGTCCTATGGAACTCCTCCAAGAGAGATGGATCCAGGATATCTACCCTGTTGACCCAGGACCGTTCCTCCGGGCCGAACCCCTCCCAATCCACCAGATACTGCAGCCTTCCGCCCCGGCGCCTGGAATCGAGTAGTGCTCGGACCTGATATGCTTCCTCGCCTTCGATGATCAGGGGCGGGGGGTTGCAGGTCTCGGCTCCCGCGGGCTCCTCTCTCGGACCCCCAGAGGGTTTCAGCAGCGACACATGGAAAGTGGGAGAAATACGGTAATTAGCAGGTAAGTCAAGACGGAATGAAACGGGTGTAATTTGTTTTAGAATTTGAAAAGGCCCTACAAACCTGGGACTGAGTTTGCGACAGGGAAGCCTCAGGCGCAGATCCCGTGTGGACAGCCATACCCATTGACCCACTGTGTATTGTGGGTTGGGTCGACGATGACGATTGGCTTGACCCTCCAGGCATCTTACTGCCCGTTGGAGATGATGGTGAGCTGCTTCCCAGGTCTCCTCGCTGCGACGCATCCACTCAGTGACTGAGGGCAGATCTGAAGGTTGGCCTGACCAGGGGAAGAGCGGAGGCTGAAAGCCTAAGACACATTGGAAAGGGGTGATGCCGGTGGCAGGTTTCCGAAGGGAGTTCTGGGCGTACTCAGCCCACATGAGGTATCGGCTCCAATCCGCTTGATTTTGATTGCAGTACGAACTGAGGAATCGTGTGAGCTCTTGGTTCATGCGTTTGGTCTGTCCGTTGGATTCAGGATGGTACCCAGAAGTGAGACTGATATTAATGTTGAGTTGTTTGAAGAAAGCAGCCCAAACTCTTGACGTAAACTGTGGTCCTCGATCAGAGACTATGTCCTCGGGTAAGCCATAGAAGCGGAAAACCGCATTGCACAGGAGTTCAGCGGTCTCTAAGGCGGCAGGCAGTTTGGGCAGTGGCAGTAAACGGCATGTTTTGGAGAATCGGTCTATGACTGTTAGGATGGTGGTGTTTCCCTGAGATTCAGGCAGATCAGTGACAAAGTCTATAGCTATGTGGGACCAGGGGCGTTGCGGAATGGGCAGTGGTTGGAGAAGACCAGCCGGGGCTTGATGCAATGTCTTTGTGGTTTGGCATGTGGTGCAGCGGGTGATGAAAGCGGTGATGTCAGTGAGCAGAGTCTCCCACCAGAATTGATTCTGGATGAGATGGAGAGTGGCTGTGATACCTGGGTGTCCAGAACGGGGGAAATCGTGAACTTGATGCATCAGTCTGTCTCGGAGGTGAGCTGGTACGTAGGTACGGTTAGGAGGACACGTAGCTGGGATTTCAGTTTGTTCGTTGGCTTGAGAAATTTCGGTCATGATGTCCCATTGTACGGGAGCAAGAAGCAGAGTTTCGGGTAGGATATTCTCGGGAGCACAGGGGCGTTCAATCTCCTCGGTTTGTCGTGAGAGGGCGTCCGCCTTGATATTCTTAGACCCGGGCCTGTAGGTGACATTGAAGTTAAAGCGTGTGAAAAACATTGCCCATCTAGCCTGTCTTGGATTTAGGCGCTTGGCTGATCGCAGGTACTCAAGGTTTTTGTGATCGGTGAGAATCGTGAATGGATGTTTTGCCCCCTCGAGCCAGTGCCGCCACTCTTCGAGCGCTGCCTTCATGGCGAGTAGTTCACGATTGCCCACGTCATAATTACGTTCTGCTGCTGTTAGTTTTCGGGAGTAGAATGCGCAAGGGAACATTTTGGATGGTTCACCCTGTCGCTGGGAAAGAACTGCGCCAATGCCTGTGCTGGAAGCGTCCACCTCCACAGTGAATGGAAGTTCCGGGTTCGGATGCCGAAGAATTGGGGCTGAGGTAAAGCGTTCCTTTAACTCTTGAAATGCCTGTTTAGCTTCGGGAGACCAGGTAAGACGAGAGGTTCTACGTTTAGTCATAGATGTCAGGGGCCCTGCCACCCCACTGAAGTTCCTGATAAACCTCCGATAGAAGTTGGCGAACCCCAGAAAGCACTGCAACTCCTTTAATGTGTGGGGAAGTGGCCAGTCCAGCACCGCCTTGACCTTTTTATCGTCCATGGCAACTCCGTTGCGGCTGATGATGTACCCCAAGAATGATGTAGACGTGCGGTGAAACTCACATTTCTCAGCCTTGGCGTAAAGTTTGTGTTGAATCAGGCGTTGGAGGACTGCTCGGACGTGTTGGATGTGTTCTTGAAAGGTGTTTGAGTAGATTAGGATGTCGTCGATATAAACTACGACCCACCGGTTGAGCATGTCTCGGAACACATCATTGATGAATGACTGGAAGACTGAGGGACTGTTGGACAGGCCGAAGGGCATAACCAGGGTCTCGTAGTGACCGGAAGAAGTGGAGAAGGCAGTCTTCCACTCGTCGCCAGCTCGAATGCGGATGAGGTTGTAAGCACAGCGCAAGTCTAGTTTGGTGTAGAACTGGGCTTGACGGAGTTGTTCCAGAGCGGCTGGTACTAGTGGCAGTGGATACCGGAACTTAATAGTGATATCATTGAGACCACGGTAATCAATGCATGGACGAAGACTGCCATCCTTTTTCTTCACGAAGAAGAACCCAGATGAAGCGGGAGAGGTGGATGGTCAGATGAACCCTTTGGCCAGTTCTCCCTCGATGTAGGCCTTCATGGCCTCCTCCTCAGGTTGTGACAAGGGGAAGATTTGACCCTTAGGTGGCGTGGTTCCAGGCAGCAACTCAATGGCACAGTCACTAGAGCGATGTGGAGGTAATTCTGAGGATTTAGATTTACTAAAAGCAATACTTAAGTCACTGTATTCTGCGGGAATGATTGACTCGTGGTCGACGGGTGCTTCATTGACCGTTATGGTGTGCACAGGGAGAGGCTGAACTGGGCTCAGACAGTGTTGTTGACAGGTAGATCCCCACTGGATAATTTGTCCCTCCTTCCAGGAAATAATGGGATTATGTGTGCGAAGCCATGGCAGACCCAGGATGACTGGATTATTGGGTGAATGGATGACGTAGAATCTAATCTGTTCCTTGTGAAGGACCCCAGACCGAAGAGTGAGTTCAGATGTGATGTGTGAAACTCTCCCTCCTCCTATGGGCTTGCCGTCTAGCGCCTCCACTGTTAATGGAGAATGACAGTTAGTTAGTGGAACGTTGTATTTGCGAATGAAAGTGTCAGACATGAAGTTTCCTGCTGCCCCGGAGTCCAGGAGTGCCACCGTGGACACCGTGTGACCATTGCAGGTGAGTTGGATGGGTATTTTCAGACAGTTAGAGGGGTATTCGGAACTCACCGATCTGGGATTGGAGATGTTGGGCTTGATTGGGCAGTTCAGTTTGACATGGCCAGCCTGTCCGCAGTAGAGACACAGATGTAGATTTCTTCTCCTCTCGCGCTCCTCTGGCTGCAGCGGAGTATAGCCCAGTTGCATGGATTTGGGAGTGGATACGTTGCTGGGTACTGAGGGGAGCGGCCGGCGTGAGCGGAGAAGATTATCGATGTGTATGGCCAGTTCAATGAATGAAGATAGCGATCTGCCCTCATCGCGACATGCCAGTTCCGCCTGAAGCTCCAGGTTTAGCCCCTTACGAAAGAGGTTTCAAAGTGTCCTCCACCCAATTGGTCTGAGCGGCCAGGGTGCGGAACTGCAGCGCGAACTCGGCAGCTGTGGATCTCCTTGTGTTAGGGTCAATAGTTGATCACCTGCACCTTTACCTCCTTTGGGGTGTTCGAACACTTCTTTGAAGCTTTGGAGAAAGGCTGAGAAAGTGGGAAACACTGAGCTGTCCTCCCTCCATACCGCTGTGGCCCACTCTAAAGCCTTGCCCGTGAGCAGAGAACACACAAAGGATATCCGACTGATCTCTGTTGAGTACATGGATGGTTGTTGGTTAACAAACAGAGAACATTGTAACAAGAAGCCCTTACACTTGGCGGGATTGCCGTCGAATTTCTCTGGCAGAGCGAGACGTGGGTTCACTGGAGAGGGCGCAGTTGCCACGCTGGTTATGGCGGGTGATGGCGGCGTGGTGGCCTCGGAGAGAGGATAGCGGAGGCTCTGCAAAGTCTTTACCAGCTCCTCGGTGAGGGAAGTGAGGCGGTTTAGTTGATGCTGGTGTACAGCGAGCTGGTCGGCCTGGGCTGAGAGTTCAAAGGAGATCTGCGCGAGAGCTGCTGGATCGTTTGATGGCGAAGTCTTCTGTAATGATGGGTCAACAGCGTGAGGATCCATGTGCAGCTTGTTTATTAACAGAAGACAGTACAGTACAAACAGGGATAGAGCAGAATCGTAAACGGGGACAGGCTTAGGTCGGGACAGGCGGCAAGTAGGCAGGGTCTTACAACAGGCAGGGATCATGGCAGGCGGCAAGCAAACGGAGTCCAGGAGGCAGGCAAAGGTCAGGGTCGGCAGCAGAGGTTCACAGAGAATAAACAATCCAATCGGTAACTGTTACAACAGAGACACGGAGACTGAAGTAGAAGCAATCCAGTTAAGTATTTATTCACAAGAAGATGAGCACAGAGTGATAACAAGCAGATATAGCGTGATGAGAGATGAATGGGATATAATACTGTCCTTTTGAACTTGCAGATGCTGGATGAGAGATGCAATGGAGGGAGACGATGGAGACACTCACACACACAGGTAGGTTTGCACACGGGGAGACCAGGAGACGAAGGAGATGAAGGAGATCGCTGGAGCAGGTAGGTAAGTCGTTTGGGAGTCCTTAAGGTAAGCACACATATGTCGTAGTGCGAACGAGACCGGACAGTGAGTGTGTGTGAGTGTGGTGGCTTTATGGTGCTGGTGATTGCAGAGTTAATGACGTGCAGGTGGCGGTGATTAGAAGGCTGGTGATTGAGTGCGTGGGTACTGCAGTGAGGTGGAACCTGACGTGTCTGTGACAATACCCCCCCTCCCACGGCCCGCTCCTGAGGGCCGCGGACCTCGACGCCGTGGTGGTCGTCCTCTGGGTCGTGGGGCAGGTCTGTCCGGGTGGTTGGCGTGGAAGTTCTGTAATAGGATAGGATCAAGGATATCATTCTTGGGCACCCATGAGCGTTCCTCGGGGCCATAACCTTCCCAGTCAACGAGGTATTCGAGCTGACCACCACGGCGCCGGGAATCCAGGATCTCATGAACCACGTAAGCTGTGCCGTCCTCCAGGATGAGTGGAAGGGGGGGCTCGGCGGCTGCCACGTCAGGTTCTGTGGAGGGAACAACAGAAGGGTGGTGAGGTTTTAGCAGAGAAACGTGGAAAGTAGGATGAATTCTACTATACTGTGCAGGGAGTTGGAGACGGTAAGTGACGGGGTTGATCTGCCGAAGGATGGTGAACGGGCCAATGAAGCGGGGACTCAGCTTCTTGCAGGGCAGACGCATCCTGATGTCCCTGGTGGACAGCCAGACCTTCTGCCCGGTTGATAGACTGGAGCGTCGGAGCGCCGAAGGTCGGCTGTCCTCTTGCGTCTGCGCAGGGCTCTCTGCAGTTGGTGGTGAGCTGAGTCCCATACCCTCTCGCTCTCCCGGAACCAGTAGTCGACTGCAGGGACGTTGGAGGGTTCCCCATCCCAGGGGAACAGCGGGGGTTGGTAGCCGAGTACGCACTGGAAAGGTGTTAGTCCAGTTGTGGCTTGACGGAGGGAGTTCTGTGCGTACTCGGCCCAACCCAGATACTGGTTCCAGGAGTTCTGGTGGCCGTGACAGAAGGTACGCAGGAAGCGGCCAATCTCCTGGATCTTCCTTTCCGTCTGCCCGTTCGACTGAGGATGGTATCCAGATGACAGGCTGACGGTCACACCCAGGAGGGAGAAGAAGGCCTTCCAGACGTGGGAAACGAATTGGGGTCCTCTGTCGGAGACTATATCTTCAGGTATTCCATAATAGCGAAAAACATGGTTGAATAGCATCTCTGCAGTGGCCATAGCGGTAGGTAGACCCTCCAGGGGTATCAAACGGCAGGACTTAGAGAAGCGGTCTACCACCACCAGGATGCACGTATGACCGTCAGACTCAGGGAGATCGGTGACGAAGTCCACTCCCAGGTGTGACCAGGGTCGCTCAGGAACGGGCAGAGGAAGTAGCTTGCCGGTGGGAAGATGGCGTGGACTTTTGGAGATGGCGCACTCCCTGCAGCCCTGCACGTACCTTCTGACGTCGTTGGCCATGTTGGGCCACCAGAAGCGGTGTTTGAGCAACGAGAGGGTCTCATTGACCCCCGGGTGACCAGTGCCAAGTGATGAGTGGGTATTGTGCAGGAGTGGAGTGCGACGTGCCCGTGTGACGTATTGCAAGCCTTGGGGGCAACCCGGCGGAGTGCGTGTGGAGGCATTGGAGGAGGGAATGGTTTCTTCGGACCACTGGATGGGGTTCACGAAGATGGACTCCGGCAGGATCTTTTCAGGCTCTTCGGGCTTTTCCTCAGGGGAATGGAGACGAGACAGAGCGTCAGCTTTAGTATTCTTAGAACCAGGGCGGTAAGAGATGGAGAAATTGAATCTCGAGAAAAACATGGCCCAGCGAGCTTGGCGAGGGTTGAGTCTTTTGGCAGCCTTCAGATATTCGAGGTTTTTATGGTCAGTGAGAACTTGAAACGGATGAGTAGCCCCCTCCAACCAATGCCTCCACTCCTCGAGGGCAAGCTTGACGGCCAGGAGTTCGCGGTCACCGATGTCATAATTGACCTCCGCCGGGTTGAGCTTGCGGGAGAAGAAGGCGCATGGATGGAGTCTACTTGGCGTCCCCTGCTGCTGTGAAAGGACCGCTCCCACTCCGGTGGTGGAGGCGTCCACTTCCACGATGAATGGTAGATCAGGTTAGGGTGGACGAGGAGGGGAGCGGTGGTGAAGGCTCTTTTCAGGGACTCGAAGGCGTTGGTGGCAAGTTGGGACCAGGACAGAGACTTGGGCTGGTTACGGAGTAAGTTGGTGAGTGGACTGACGATGGTACTGTAATTCTTGATAAATCTGCGGTAGAAGTTGGAGAAACCTAGGAATCGTTGGAGCTCTTTGATAGTTGATGGAGTGGGCCAGGACTGGATAGCGGTGACCTTCCCCTCGTCCATCCGGATGCCACTGTGATCTATGATGTATCCCAGAAACTGGACGGAGGGCTGGTGAAAGGAGCACTTTTCAGCTTTTAGGAAGAGGTGAAACTGCCGTAAGCGTTGAAGGACCTCCGCAACGTGGTGGCGATGTTCGGCCAAGCTCCGGGAGTAGATGAGGATGTCATCAATATATACCAGAACGAACTTGTGGAGAAACTCCCGGAGCACCTCGTGAATGAAATCCTGGAATACGGAGGGGGCGTTGACCAGGCCATACGGCATGACGAGATATTAGTAGTGTCCGGTGGGCATGACAAAGGCGGTCTTCCACTCGTCCCCTCACGTATCCGGATGAGGTTGTACGCGCTGCGGAGGTCCAACTTAGTGAACACAGTGGCACCGCGGAGATGTTCCAGGGCCGCTGGGACGAGGGGAAGTGGGTAGCGGAATTTGACGGTGATTTTGTTGAGGGCACGGTAGTCGATGCAGGGCCTCAAGCCTCCGTCCTTCTTTGCCACGAAAAAGAAGCTTGAAGCAGCAGGGGAAGTAGACGGGCGGATGTATCCCTGTTCGAGTGCCTCTTTGATGTATTCCTCCATGGCCTTCTCCTCCGGTAGTGATAGGGGTAGATACGTCCCCTAGGCACTGGTTCACCCGGTAGCAGATCGATGGCACAGTCCCATGGCCGGTGTGGAGGAAGTTTGGAGGCGCGCTGCGGGCAGAAAACGTCACTGAAGGGGGCGTAGTCCGGGGGACATCCACGGAGCGTTTCTCGACAGGACTTTCGATAGAGGTGGCGTTCATGGAGAGAGACTTGGAGAGTGGAGACTTTGGAACAGGAAGCGCTGGGAAACAGTCGGGAAAGCAGTGATCGCCCCACTTCAGGACTTCGCCCGTGCGCCATGAGATGGTGGGATTGTGTTGTTCTAGCCACGGGCGCCCTAGAACCACGTCAGCGGTGGATTCCTCCAGAACCAGCAGATGTACCTTCTCAGAGTGCAGGATGCCGACACAGAGTTGAAGAGGTCCCACATAATGACGGATGTTCTTACGGCTCAGGGGTTTGCCCGTGATGGAGTGGATTTGATAGCTAGTCGGAGACGGGGAGACTTTGAGGTTGAGTTGTCGGCAGAGGGCACCAGAGATGAAATTTCCTGCTGACCCTGAGTCGAGGAGCGCCACCACTGGAACAGAGGTGTTTGCAGCAGTAAGGATTACAACAGTAGTGAGTGGTTTCATTTTTTGGATAGAGGGAAAAATTGCACTCACCACGGGCCGAGGAGGACGGGTTGGGCATGTGGAGATGACATGCCCCGGTAATCCACAATATAAACATAAGTTCAGGGTCAGCCTTCTTTGTCTTTCATTTGTGGTGAGACGAGAATGATCAATCTGCATGGGTTCGGTGGCTGGTTCTGGAGGGCTGACGGGTTCGGACCGACGGAGGAGATTGGTGATGGTTGACTGGCCCTGGTGCTCTAGGAGACACGACTGCATACGGGACCCCACGCGAATGGCGAGTTGGATAAAGCGTTCAAGTCCAATGGAGTCCTCGTATGCAGCGAGATGCAGCCGCATATTGGGTTCCAACCCCTGACGGAATGATGTGATGAGAGCTTGTTCATTCCATCCGCTGGTGGCGGCTAGCGTTCGGAACTGCAAGGCATATTCGTTAACAGAGAGATTACGTTGTTTTAGATTGTAGAGTTTCTCACCAGTCGATGAATCCGTCAGAGGTTTCCCGAAGACCTCCCGGAAGTGAGAGACGAACGCCGAGTATGATCTGACCACAGGGCCTTTTTGAGTCCACAGAGAGTCTGCCCATTGCAGGGCCTTACCTTGCAATTGCGAGATGATGAACGCTATTTTAGCCGTGTCGGTGGTGTAGAATTGCGGCTGCATCTCCAGGACCAGTTCGCATTGGAGAAGGAATCCGCTGCATTCCTCCGCCGATCCAGAGTAGGGCGCCGGTTTGGCCATGGGACTGGCGGTGAATGCTGGTGAGGAAGCGGTGCTGGCTGGTGCTGGAGTGGAAGCGTTGCTGGAGGAAGATGACGATAGCTGTGGTGTGAGTGCTCGGCGCAGCGTGTCCACGAGCTCTTGAAACGGGTCGTTGGTGCTCATACTGTGAAGTTGTTATGGTCCGGTCTTCTGTTACAACAGAGACACGGAGACTGAAGTAGAAGCAATCCAGTTAAGTATTTATTCACAAGAAGATGAGCACAACAAGCAGATATAGCGTGATGAGAGATGAATGGGATATAATACTGTCCTTTTGAACTTGCAGATGCTGGATGAGAGATGCAATGGAGGGAGACGATGGAGACACTCACACACACAGGTAGGTTTGCACACGGGGAGACCAGGAGACGAAGGAGATGAAGGAGATCGCTGGAGCAGGTAGGTAAGTCGTTTGGGAGTCCTTAAGGTAAGCACACATATGTCGTAGTGCGAACGAGACCGGACAGTGAGTGTGTGTGAGTGTGGTGGCTTTATGGTGCTGGTGATTGCAGAGTTAATGACGTGCAGGTGGCGGTGATTAGAAGGCTGGTGATTGAGTGCGTGGGTACTGCAGTGAGGTGGAACCTGACGTGTCTGTGACAGTAACAGGGAAACAGTCCACAAAGAAACGCTCGGAAATGATCACCTAGGCAAATCAAGACTTCGCGGTGCATGTATGTGTGTGTGTGTGTGTTATATGGAGTGTGTGTGATGACGTGCAGGTGTGTGCGCAATCAGTCCCAGGAATGAGGGCCTATGGGAAATGTAGTCCAGAATGGGAAGTGTCAATATTCCGGTGACGGCTCCCTCCGGCGGCCGGGATGAAGAGCCGCGGGAACCGTATTCGTTACAATAGTGTTTTAAATAAGTACACTTATTTTGATGTATTGACTAATATGCTAAAGCACATGAAAAAATAATTTATTTTAATTTCAATTTAAGTGTGTTGTCCAAAATTACATTTGTAAATGTATTTTAAATGTGCTTAGTCTTTAATATATACTGTGTGCATTAATACACCAGAAATGTATTTTTATTTTGAATTTCAATACACTTGCTTATACAGTATAATCCAGTACAACTTATTGTTGAAATTTTTATCACCAGCTCCTGTTCTAAACTCAATTAGTGTCAGTTTTCTACATAATATTTGACATAAAATGTCATTTGTGGAGTGCTGAATTTGTAATACTTAATGCAATAGTGCTGAACTTTACATATGTGTCTAATAATTTTAATATCATTATGTTGTTCTAAGTCGATTAAACATATTTAATTGCATTAGTTGCAAGCAAAAGTTTAAAAAATCTAAACAAAATTAATTTGAATTCATATTCAGTTAAAATACATTAATAATTTTAATCAGACTAAACTGTAAAAATGATTGACTTTTAGTTAGGTGAATGAGTCAAGTTCTCTAAACGTACAGTCGAACTTCAACAATGAACTAGAAAAACTTCAATTTGAACAGAAATTAAATCATGCATGTATTATTGTAGCCTATAAACTTTTATTTAATGCGCATGCGCCAAAATACTACGTCATGACGGCGCACTACTTCACCAGAGTTTGAAAAATGCACTTTCAGCCATCTTTCTGTGATCGCGATGCGCGAGGCAACTTTGCTGATCAAAGAAGAAGAAAACAAAAACAGTGCACGTTTGGATGACTACAGATGAGACGTGTACTACAAATAAAGAAGCAAGTAAGTATCTTGATATATGCTTACTTTACTTTATTTTTATTTTTTCACCGTAACATAACAGTTCTTATTGCCATTAAGAGTGTAACTTGTTTAGTTTAATCGCAGTATGGAGGTGAATTATTCATGTTTACATAATTTATTTATGATTGCATTATAATAATTTCTTATATATGAATGTGATCGCGTGTGTGGGCGTGTTCAAAGAATTTGGTTGCTGAAAATATTTTAATTGAACTCTGACTTTTTAAATCATTTTAAATGACTTAAGGTTAAATTTGCAGAACTAAATTCAAAGATCTGATCTTGTAACATTCAAAGACATTTACATTTAATCCATCTAATCACTATTATAACCACCAGTAATGTTCAATATATCACCCCCTCTAGAAATACTGCTTAAATAATCTATTTTTCTTTTTGCATTTGAAAAGTGAGGTGTTCAATTACTGTTTGTGTTTGTAATATGTAATATTTTTGTACTTATCTAGTTATATATTCATTTTGTAGGATCAGTACAGATCTATCAATGGAGATACAGTGCAAGCTGTGTGGAATCAAAGACCCGTATTGATGAGGTGATGTTTTGCCATTAATTCTGCCATTAATTCAGCCAGCACACCCTGATCACACATTATAAGCTAAACACTGCCATCAACTATACTTATAGCTTTTAAATGCTTTGAATCTTTTCTATTTGCAAGTAATACATTCTCACCTGTGCACTTACAAATCCCCATCTCATCATTATATATTTATAATGATATTATATCATTATTTTCAAAGCAAAACGCATTCTGTGTGAACGCCCGCTCAATTTGCTTGGTCTGGGTTATTTATCTATATTTGTGTAATTGATAAAGTTATGTTTAATTCCCTGTAAAGTAGGAATAATAATGTTTATAAAAATGTTCTCTATGTTTAAAGGCTAGTGTCAGTGAAGATGGTGTGGTCACTGGAATCCTGGTGTTTGTGGGAAATGTGAAGGAGCTTCTCCCAGGATTCTACTACAGTGTTGTCCTGATGACTGAGGTAATTCATCTTAGGTGATGCAGTTGCGGTCAAAAGTTTACTTACACCTTGCAGAATGAACTGCTTCATCAGGGAAGTACTAAATAAAAAGACAACATGCAAATTTTTATGATCCCTCTTATTGTTAAAATTATTTTGCAGATACTGCAAGGTGTTAGGGTGATTTGCCTATAGTGGTTCAGGCTGCAGGATGGCCGAATGACTAAAGAAACGTTATCAGACAAGAAACTTATAGTTTCTACCATCTTGCTATTACCACCCACTGCCACTTATACCAACAACGGAAATAAGTGCAGTTATAATAGCAAAATATGTGATCATCGCACATCAAAGTTAATAATGATTCAAAACTAGTTAGCACATAATTTATAATTGAAATAGTTTAATAATATTTGGTTTAGGGCTGCACGATATTGGCAAAAAAAAAATATTCTGCAATATATATTGCGATATAAAAAAAATTCACCAGATGACTTAAATAGCTCTATTTGGAAAGAAGTAATCATTCTAGGAGGATTGGGTTGACTTTGTAGGTGAGTGAATGCACATAGAAAATAATGAACAAATTATAAGCATAGATAAATATAGAACAAAGATACAAATGAAATAAATAGTGCTTTATATTTTTCAGCTAAGTCTAACAGTATTCAGTAGGGCTGGGTATTGACAGTTAATGACAAATTTTCTTGAGGAAAAAAAATCTCTCAAATAATGCTATAAACTAGACGAGGGAGTCACTTGGTACTATATTACTATAATATTGAAGGTTAAAATTAACTTATTTACATACAAACACGTAAATTACAATAAATAGTTTTTTTTATAATAAAGTTATAATACTAACTTTAGAATTATATAATCATATTTCTACTCCAATTCGTTTTTTGAAATATAAACATTTAAATCATGGCTGTTATAAATGATTTATTCAAACATGCATTAAATACATAAATTAATTATAAATAAAATAAATATTTAAAATAAAATTATAATGAATATGTAACGTGGTGCATATAATTAGCAGAATGCTCCTCTCTATAGCTGACTAATGATTTATGCTGAATATGATTTTTCTGAAGTAAATGTGACATTACGTGACATTGTTTACAAGCTGTTTTAATGACGTCTTTCCACGGTTGAAACACTGATCTGAGCGATTAAATGTGACATGTTATGGATCAGTTGTACTGTATCTTGTAACATACCTTCAGATGTTCATTCATATTTATTTCACACTGTAACTGGTATTAAAGTGGTGGAGATGATCGTTACACAGTACACATCTTGGCTTCAATCACTATCAGCAACTCTTTGCCTTTAGGAATACCAAATGGGTCTAGGAGGGTGGTGGAAAAGGACATCAAATGTCTTTGTTCATTTTTGATTATTTTCAAAACTACAAAGGTGTATATAAACTTTGGAGTGCAACTATATATCTATATCTATTGCTTTCATTCAATTGAGCCAATTATAATAATGGACTGACTCTGTTTACAAACAATTGTTTTCCTTCTGTTTATCTTTTTCCTCAAGGTATTTTTTATTTATTTATTTTTTTTTACTTTCCTGCCTCTTTGGAACATGTCCATTTACGCATACTGTGTAGAGATGGTGCGCAGCTTCATGGACATTTGAGGTTTTCTGCCGATGAAGAGCTTCTGGGACATTGACATAAACAGCACTTTTTCCTACAACTTCAAAAAAGTTGGTGATAGACAATTTTGGTTTCTTGTTTTTGTGCCTTTGGAATTCGTCAAGTTTTTTGTTTTGTTTTGTTTTGTTTTGTTTTTCTTTTCAAAATTACATTCACTGTAATGCTGGAGAAAGATTTTAGAAGAAACCTTTTGGTCCTGTTTAATGGTCGTGCTAGTAAATGTTTCAGAGCTTATAAGTAACTAGGTTCGATAACACTTTACAATAAGGTGTCATTTGTTAACATCAATTAATTTATTAGACAACATGATCTAACTATGTGCATTAACTTTTTACAGTATTTATTAATCTTTTATTAACATTAGGTAATAAAACATAGTTTTTTTCAAGTTAGTTAATAAAATGTATAGTCATTGTTCATGTTAGTTTACAGTGCATTATCTATTAACATATGTAACTTTTGATTTTAATCATGCATAAGTAAATGTTAAAATGAATATTAACCAGGATTAATAAATGCTTTAAAGTATTTTTCATTCATAGTTCATGTTAACTAAAATAGATAACTAATAAAAAGTTATTATAAAGTGTTACCCAAAGTTTTGAATCTTTTCTTTTCTTTACATTTTGTTTGTATACATTTTTGTTTGTATCTTATTTATCATCTTATAGATCATACCGAATGATTTTTTTCTGAAAATGTAAAAATGCAGAAAGTGATGGGTAGGTTAAGCTTTAGGTACCTTTCTATGTGAGGGAGAAAATGATAATGAATGTGCATATAAGCCTCTCTGTCCTCCAGACTCTTTCTATATGAGAGTTAAAGTGTTGTAATTGTTTGTGTTTGTACAGTGTTTCTTGGGTTTTTCTTGTGCATCAACAAAAAGGTTTTTGTGTATTTGTTTTAGAGATTGTTTTGTCAATAAATGTAGAGGGTTTCAATTTGCATTTGTGTTGATTGTAATATTTTGAAATATACTAAATTGTAACTTCATTATTATATGTAACTACAAATAATGTAATAACAAATGTATTAAATTAAATAAAGTATGTAAATAATGTAATTACAAATGTATTAAATGATATAACAGTGTACATGTAAATTACATTAAAGTATATTTTAGTTCACATTAATTGCTTGTCAGTACATTCGGAAGTACACTTTTACCATATTTCAAAGTACATAAAAAAATTGTATTAAAGTCACACTTAAGTAATTTAAAAAAATCACTCAGAAATTCAACTAATTGCATTTAATATGAACTTAATCTGTGATATATTTAAAATTAATTACAAATAGAATGCACTTAAGCGGCTGAAAACATTACATTTAATTCACACTTAAGTGTATTAATAACTGATATTAAAATATATTTTATTTCACATTAATTGCTTGTCAGTACATTAAGCAGTGCACTTCAACTATATTTTAAAGATACTAGAAGTAATTATGAAGGTTATCATAAAGTTGTATTAAAGTACCACTTAAGTTGTTCAAAAAAATCACTCAAAAGTTCAACTTATTGCATTTAATATGAACTTAATCTGTGATACATTTGAAATTAATTACAAATAGAATGCACTTAAGCGCTGAAAACATTACATTTAATTCACACTTAAGTGTATTTATAACTGATATTAAAATATATTTTAGTTCACATTAATTGCTTGTCAGTACATTGAACAGTGCACTTCAACTATGTTTTAAACATACTAGACGTAATTATGAAGGTTATCATTGTAACGAATACGGTTCCCGCGGCTCTTCATCCTGGCCGCCGGAGGGAGCCGTCACCGGAATATTGACTCTTCCCATTCTGGACTACATTTCCCATAGGCCCTCATTCCTGGGACTGATTGCGCACAGACCTGCACGTCATCACACACACTCCATATAACACACACACACATACAAGCACCGCGAAGTCTTGATTTGCCTAGGTGGTCATTTCCGAGCGTTTCTTTGTTGGACTGTTTCCCTGTTACTGATTGGATTGTTTATTCTCTGTGAACCTCTGCTGCCGACCCTGACCTTTGCCTGCCTCCTGGACTCTGTTTGCTTGCCGCCTGCCACGATCCCTACCTGTTGTAAGACCCTGCCTACTGGCCGCCTGTCCCGACCTAAGCCTGTCCCCGTTTACGATTCTGCTCTATCCCTGTTTGTACTGTACTTGTCTTCTGTTAATAAACAAGCTGCACATGGATCCTCACGCTGTTGACCCATCATTACAGAAGACTTCGCCATCAAACGATCCAGCAGCTCTCACGCAGATCTCCTTTGAACTCTCAGCCCAGGCCGAACCAGCTCGCTGTACACCAGCATCAACTAAATCCGCCTCACTTCCCTCACCGAGGAGCTGGTAAAGACTTTGCAGAGCCTCCGCTATCCTCTCTCCGAGGCCACCACGCCGCCATCACCCTCCATAACCAGCGTGGCAACTGCGCCCTCTCCAGTGAACCCACGTCTTGCTCTGCCAGAGAAATTCGACGGCATTCCCGCCAAGTGTAAGGGCTTCTTGTTACAATGTTCTCTGTTTGTTAACCAACAACCATCCATGTACTCAACAGAGATCAGTCGGATATCCTTTGTGTGTTCTCTGCTCACGGGCAAGGCTTTAGAGTGGGCCACGGCGGTATGGAGGGAGGACAGCTCAGTGTTTCCCACTTTCTCAGCCTTTCTCCAAAGCTTCAAAGAAGTGTTCGAACACCCCGAAGGAGGTAAAGGTGCAGGTGATCAACTATTGACCCTAACACAAGGGAGATCCACAGCTGCCGAGTTCGCACTTGCAGTTCCGCACCCTGGCCGCTCAGACCAATTGGGTGGAGGACACTTTGAAACTTCTCTTTCGCAAGGGGCTAAACCTGGAGCTGCAGGCGGAACTGGCATGTCGCGAATGAGGGCAGAATCGCTATCTTCATTCATTGAACTGGCCATACACATCGATAATCTTCTCCGCTCACGCCGGCCGCTCCCCTCAGTACCCAGCAACGTATCCACTCCCGAATCCATGCAACTGGGCTATACTCCGCTGCAGCCAGAGGAGCGCGAGTGGAGAAGAAATCTACATCTGTGTCTCTACTGCGGACAGGCTGGCCATGTCAAACTGAACTGCCCAATCAAACCCAACATCTCCAATCCCAGATCGGTGAGTTCCGAATACCCCTCTAACTGTCTGAAAATACCCATCCAACTCACCAGCAATGGTCACACGGTGTCCACGGTGGCACTCCTGGACTCCGGGGCAGCAGGGAAACTTCATGTCTGACACCTTTCATTCGCAAATACAACGTTCCACTAACTAACTGTCATTCTCCATTAACAGTGGAGGCGCTAGACGGCAAGCCCATAGGAGGAGGGAGAGTTTCACACATCACATCTGAACTCACTCTTCGGTCTGGGGTCCTTCACAAGGAACAGATTAGATTCTACGTCATCCATTCACCCAATAATCCAGTCATCCTGGGTCTGCCATGGCTTCGCACACATAATCCCGTTATTTCCTGGAAGGAGGGACAAATTATCCAGTGGGGATCTACCTGTCAACAACACTGTCTGAGCCCAGTTCAACCTCTTCCCTGTGCACACCATAACGGTCAATGAAGCACCCGTCGACCACGAGTCAATCATTCCCGCAGAATACAGTGACTTAAGTATTGCTTTTAGTAAATCTAAATCCTCAGAATTACCTCCACATCGCTCTAGTGACTGTGCCATTGAGTTGCTGCCTGGAACCACGCCACCTAAGGGTCGAAATCTTCCCCTTGTCACAACCTGAGGAGGAGGCCATGAAGGCCTACATCGAGGGAGAACTGGCCAAAGGGTTCATCCGACCATCCACCTCTCCCGCTTCGTCTGGGTTCTTCTTCGTGAAGAAAAAGGATGGCAGTTTTCGTCCATGCATTGATTACCGTGGTCTCAATGATATCACTATTAAGTTCCGGTATCCACTGCCACTAGTACCAGCCGCTCTGGAACAACTCCGTCAAGCCCAGTTCTACACCAAACTAGACTTGCGCTGTGCTTACAACCTCATCCGCATTCGAGCTGGCGACGAGTGGAAGACTGCCTTCTCCACTTCTTCCGGTCGCTACGAGACCCTGGTTATGCCCTTCGGCCTGTCCAACAGTCCCTCAGTCTTCCAGTCATTCATCAATGATGTGTTCCGAGACATGCTCAACCGGTGGGTCGTAGTTTATATTGACGACATCCTAATCTACTCAAACACCTTTCAAGAACACGTTCAACACGTCCGAGCAGTCCTCCAACGCCTGATCCAACACAAACTGTACGCCAAGGCTGAGAAATGTGAGTTTCATCGCACGTCTACATCATTCTTGGGGTACATCATCAGCCGCGAACGGAGTTGCCATGGACGATAAAAAGGTCAAGGCGGTGCTGGACTGGCCACTTCCCCACACATTAAAGGAGTTGCAGCGCTTTCTGGGGTTCGCCAACTTCTATCGGAGGTTTATCAGGAACTTCAGTGGGGTGGCAGGGCCCCTGACATCTATGACTAAACGTAGAACCTCTCGTCTTACCTGGTCTCCTGAAGCTAAACAGGCATTTCAAGAGTTAAAAGAACGCTTTACCTCAGCCCCAATTCTTCGACACCCGAACCCTGAACTTCCATTCACTGTGGAGGTGGACGCTTCCAGCACAGGTGTTGGCGCAGTTCTTTCCCAGCGACAGGGTGAACCATCCAAAATGTTCCCTTGTGCATTCTACTCCTGAAAACTAACAGCAGCAGAACGTAATTACGACGTGGGCAATCGTGAACTACTCGCCATGAAGGCAGGCGCTCGAAGAGTGGCGGCACTGGCTCGGAGGGGGCAAAACATCCATTCACGATTCTCACCGATCACAAAAACCTTGAGTACCTGCGATCAGCCAAGCGCCTAAATCCAAGACAGGCTAGATGGGCAATGTTTTTCACACGCTTTCACTTCAATGTCACCTACAGGCCCGGATCTAAGAATATCAAGGCGGACGCCCTATCACGACAAACCGAGGAGATTGAACGCCCCTGTACTCCCGAGAATATCCTACCCGAAACTCTGCTTCTTGCTCCCGTACAATGGGACATCATGACCGAAATTTCTCAAGCCAACGAACAAACTGAAATCCCAGCTACGTGTCCTCCTAACCGTACCTACGTACCAGCTCACCTCCGAGACAGACTGATGCATCAAGTTCACGATTTCCCCAGTTCTGGACACCCAGGTATCACAGCCACTCTCCATCTCATCCAGAATCAATTCTGGTGGGAGACTCTGCTCACTGACATCACCGCTTTCATCACCCGCTGCACCACATGCCAAACCACAAAGACATCGCATCAAGCCCCGGCTGGTCTTCTCCAACCACTGCCCATTCCGCAACGCCCCTGGTCCCACATAGCTATAGACTTTGTCACTGATCTGCCTGAATCTCAGGGAAACCCCACCATCCTAACAGTCATAGACCGATTCTCCAAAACATGCCGTTTACTGCCACTGCCCAAACTGCCTGCCGCCTTAGAGACCGCTGAACTCCTGTGCAATGCGGTTTTCCGCTTCTATGGCTTACCCGAGGACATAGTCTCTGATCGAGGACCACAGTTTACGTCAAGAGTTTGGGCTGCTTTCTTCAAACAACTCAACATTAATATCAGTCTCACTTCTGGGTACCATCCTGAATCCAACGGACAGACCAAACGCATGAACCAAGAGCTCACACGATTCCTCCGTTCGTACTGCAATCAAAATCAAGCGGATTGGAGCCGATACCTCATGTGGGCTGAGTACGCCCAGAACTCCCTTCGGAAACCTGCCACCGGCATCACCCCTTTCCAATGTGTCTTAGGCTTTCAGACACATTGGACCCCTCTGGGGGTCCGAGAGAGGAGCCCACGGGAGCCGAGACCCACAGCCCCCCGCCCCTGTAACGAATACGGTTCCCGCGGCTCTTCATCCCGGCCGCCGGAGGGAGCCGTCACCGGAATATTGACTCTTCCCATTCTGGACTACATTTCCCATAGGCCCTCATTCCTGGGACTGATTGCGCACACACCTGCACGTCATCACACACACTCCACATAACACACACACACACATACAAGCACCGCGAAGTCTTGATTTGCCTAGGTGATCATTTCCGAGCGTTTCTTTGTTGGACTGTTTCCCTGTTACCGATTGGATTGTTTATTCTCTGTGAACCTCTGCTGCCGACCCTGACCTTTGCCTGCCTCCTGGACTCTGTTTGCTTGCCGCCTGCCACGATCCCTGCCTGTTGTAAGACCCTGCCTGCTTGCCGCCTGCCACGATCCCTGCCTGTTGTAAGACCCTGCCTACTTGCCACCTGTCCCGACCTAAGCCTGTCCCCGTTTACGATTCTGCTCTATCCCTGTTTGTACTGTACTGTCTTCTGTTAATAAACAAGCTGCACATGGATCCTCACGCTGTTGACCCATCATTACAATCATAAAGTTGTATTAAAGTACTACTTAAGTTGTTCAAAAAAATCACTCAAAAGTTCAACTTATTGCATTTAATATGAACTTAATCTGTGATACATTTGAAATTAATTACAAATAGAATGCACTTAAGCGATGAAAACATTACATTTAATTCACACTTAAGTGTCTTCTTTTTAAGTATATTATTTGTGCAATAAGTACACTTTATAAAAGTATACTAAAGTGCACTTTTTTTCACAAGGGTATTCTCTGGCTGTTGAGCATACCTTGGTTGTACACTTGTTGTTGGGGTGCATTGTGGGACTGAATGAGTGCAGTAACATCCACTATGGTTTCGGACACCACTACAAATGACTGTCCCCTCAAACCCTAGTGCCCTAATTAATGGTATAGGGGGCCATTTCGGACTACAATGACATGGAACACAGGCAAACAGGAACCAAATCACAATGAAATTAAACCAAAACAGAGCATTCACGTTACAAATACACTATATGGACAAAAGTATTGGGACCAACAGGGACTGTATCCCATTCTAAATACATAGATATTACTATAGAGTTGGTCTCCCTTTTGCAGCTATAACAGCTTCTGCTCTTCTGGGAAGGCTTTCCACAAGATTTTGAAGTGTTTCTATGGGAATCTGCCCATTTATCCAGAAGAGCATTTGTGAGGTCAGGCACTGATGGCCAGGCACTGAAAGCCTGGCTCGCAATCTCTGTCCATCAGTTCATCCCAAAGGTGTTCAGTGGGATTGAGGTCAGGGTTCTGTGCGGGCCAGT
The DNA here is from genome assembly GCF_018812025.1 of Megalobrama amblycephala. Lineage (NCBI taxonomy): Eukaryota > Metazoa > Chordata > Actinopteri > Cypriniformes > Xenocyprididae > Megalobrama > Megalobrama amblycephala. The sequence goes on from NC_063060.1 coordinate 23,758,902, forward strand.
CAAGTTCTTCCACAACAAACTCATCCAACAATGTCTTTGTGCAATGGGGCACAGTCATGCTGGAACAGAAAAGGGCCTTCCTCAGAAAGCTTTGTTCCCACAAAGCTGGACATTGGCCAAAATGTCTTGGTATGGAGAAGCATTAAGATTTTCCTTCACTGGAAGCAAGGGGCCTGGCCTAACCCCTGAAAAACTGCCATGTACTGTACCATTATCCATCTTCCACAAAACTTTACAGTTGACACAATGCAGTCAGGCAGGTAACATTCTCCTGGCATTCGCCAAACCCAGACTCGCCCATCAGACTGCCAAAGAGAGAAGCATAATTCGTCACTCCACTGAACACGTTTCCACTGCTCCAGAGTCCAGTGGCAGCATGCTATGTGCTGATATTAATGCCAGTGAAAGTTTGGAATTCTTCAGCTATGGAATCAGCAGAGTGTTGGTGACTTCAATGACCCCATTCTGTGACTTTACGTGGATTTTCTTTGTGGCTGAGATGCTGCTGTTCCTAAATGCTTATTGCAAAAGTGCCATCCTATCACAGTACCATGCTTGAATTAACTGAGATCTTCAGAATGACCCTTTTTTCATAAATGTTTGTGAAAAATGCAGACTGCATGGCTAGGTGTTTGATTTTATATACCTGTGGAAATGCATCTGACTAAAACATCTGAATTAAAAAATTAAAAGGGTGTGTCCCAATACTTTTGTCCATCTAGTGTATTTTCTAAATATTATATTATTGTATATTTATTATTTTAATTTATTGTACATTTTGTATTGTTTTATAAAAAAGAAAGAAAGAAAGAAAAAAATAACCAAATTACCCCTCTAGTCCTAATAAATGGTGTACAGGCCCATGAACTGCCTAAGGCTCATAAAGTAGGTTTATAAAATGCATATGTTGTGCATGATTTCTATATCTGAAAATGCTTCAAGTCATTTAGTGGCTCATTAACACCCGGAACCAAACTGAAGCTTAATCCTCGTGATCGCAGCTGCATTTGCTCACTCTTTTTAAAGAGATCTGAAATCTCTCTGTGCAACTCTATGGCCTGGTCCACCACAAACTGAGTCTACTAATGGGCCTGTGGCCTGAGCCACAGCACTGTAATCTCACTAATTGCTAATGTGGAACGATGAAACATGCATGAGCTTTTGTTGTGCCTCATGTCTGAATTCTTTCTCTTGTTCAGCAGAACTCTGATGGCTTTCTCTTTCTCTCTCTTATGTTTTCTCTCCGTGCATATTCTCCAGCTGCTAGAAATGGTCCATTAGCCAGCCCCATATTTTCCCCCTTTAGAATCCAATTTGTGGATGTAATTGCACTCCCTCTGTGTTTTTTTTTTTTTTCCCCTGTAATTGTTCTGCGTAGTGAAGATTGTCATCTCACAAAGCGAGACTGCAGTACTTATTATAACAAACAGGACCAAGAGGTCAAAGTTTGATGGGGTAAATCTTTTGCTGACACATGCAAACAGATACACTGACTGTGACCTTCACCCTCATCATTTATCTTTACCCTATTGCAACAAAATTACAGGCTCAAGTAAGAATGCATTACAGGCTCAAGTAAGACTTGCTCGTTTATATCAATGTGATTTGACATTTGTCACCTGTGCTCTAATGTCGGTCTTCTGTACTGGTGGGTCGCGAACCCAAAAATGCCCCCTCCATCCGGGAAAAAAAAAAAAAAAAATACAATGTCTTGTCTTTTGAAAGATGTTTGACTTTAAATCTTCTTTTGAAAGATGTTTGACTTTCTTTTCTTCCAAGGAAAACAAAAGGACACATTTAAAATAAAATGTCCAATCCGCCCCTTTCCATAAAATGAAAGTGAATGGTGACAATGACCATGATCAAGCTAATAAAGAATAACAAGTTCACTATTTACACAAAACTATGATATTGTTTCAGAAGGTATTGTTTTATTTCTGTCATAATTAATATTGGCCCGGTTTCACAGCCCGGTACTGACATATTTTAAAATATGTCAGTACCATTTGCTTTCAGTTAAAACAGCTCAAACATACATTTTAGTCCAGGATTAGCTTAAGCCTTGTTTGTGAAACTGGGGGATTATGTCTAGTAACTGATAAACAACCAATTTTTATACTATTTTGTTTAAATAAACTACAAATAAAACAATAAAAACTAAAATCTTTTATACCCTGTAATTTCAGTTGTTTGTTGGTAGTCGTTGACACATAGTGTGGTTTGTGTTTATTCCTTGATACTCTAGCTATCCTATAAAGATTATATTTAATAGTGTTATTAAATTATCTTGAAGGTGAATTATATAGTTTCTGCGACACTAGTGGCACCTATTTTGCAAACACCCCTTTCGCTTCCCTGTTGAAAAAAAAAAACAACATATGCTGGTTAGGTATGTTTTGAAGCATGGCAGCTGGTTTGAGCTAGTTTATGTTGGTCCTTAGTTGGTCATGAGCTGATTTAAGCTGGTGCTGAGCTGGTTATAAGCTGGTCCTGAGCTGGTTGCTCTAGGACTAGTTGCTTAGGACTAGCTTAGGACCAGCACTTGACCAGCTTAAACCAGCTCAAACCAGCTGTCATGCTTCAAAACATACCTAACCAGCGTATTCTGTTTTTTAAAACATGGTTGTCATGCCTCCCCCAACTCAAACACAATACAGCTCACGGGAGCTTGTGAAGGCATGTCTTAACAGGTAAAAGTAAGCTGCTTTCAATAAAAGGTCCAACATATTAGAAATACTTTTAGCTGTGTTGCTATATGTCATGAGTAAGCAAAGAGTAATAGATTAACACTCTGTCGCAAGCATCTTGCTTATAATAAACCCGTCCAATGTATCTATAAACCCGTCCAATAGTATCACAACTATTTGAGGCTGTCTACACTGAACGCATCAAAGTATAAACTGGTACATTTGCTTTCCTGAATGAGTACATGATGATGGTGTATTGAAGCATCCATTAGAGTGCGTTGCATCGCAATGCTCCCTTTACTTTGACATGATCATGACCTGTTTAACCTTTGAAGGTCTAAATGCAGCGAAATTTGGCTTGCACTCCTGTACCTGAAGCACAATGTTTTTTCCCATGTAACGCATCAGCCATGGTCCCACACCAGCTAATTACCCTCTGGCTCAGACTGCTACAGTAGACAGGTAGGCACGCCCCAGGTTTAGAAAAAACATTAGGCTGGGTAAACAGAATTTTCTTTTTTCTTTTTTTGTTTGTTAACTATTTAACTTTGTTTAACTTTTTGTTTACTCTTCTACTATTAACAATTTTGATACTGTTGGGTCGCTTGATGTCCAATGTAAGATTCAGTTGTAAGCAAAACCAACTGATAACCACTGAACTAAAGTACCCACAGATTGACCATTTGAAGTGGTGACAAGTATGCCACAATGGGGAGAAGACTGAAGACAGAAGGATGAGAGAAGATGAGAGCCAGCAAGAGAAAAGAGAGGCCCTGGCCAGAAAGAAAAACTATTCGCCTTTCTATTTTTATTTATTTATTTTTTATTACTTTCAGTTGTCTCCTCAGAAACTTACTGGATTTTCTGTCACTTCAGGAGGGCAAAAAAAGAACTTGCCACTCTGATTGTGAATTCTAAAAGGGTGCAAAGGGATGACGCCCTACCGATCTGTGGCACACATGCCGTCTACGCAGGTGTTCAGGTGAGCGGAACTGAAATCCCCAGCAGCCCCATCCCACAAACAAAAGGGTCATCAGTGGTAGTCATTTACGTCTATCATGTTTCATAGACTGATGCAAAGATCCGAAGATAAATACTCCCTCCTGCTTGTGGCTGCCTCAGGGTAGAGATGAACTGAATGTAAAGAGACATTCAAGAGTGGAGGTGATAGGAAACCTCAATGAAGGGCACTCTCACTGATATAGAAACTAGTTTGACTGCCACATTTTCATGGAGTAGAGGACAAAAGTTATCTGTACTGGTCTTTTTCTGTAAAGATCCATTTATGTATGTGTAGTGTGCATCTTTGAGAGAAGTTTTAAGATGTAAGGATGGAGGATTATGGAATAAAGAGGACCTGATGCAGAAATTACTCAGGATTATAGGTCAAACCTCAGACCAGAAACGGAATAGGCTTGAGTCTCATCAGTGTCACTCTGAACCAATCACTAAAGAGTTACCACTGATGAGTTCATCATACACTTTGATTTGACTGAAATGGGTTCAAGCTTTTATGTATGAGAAATAGTGCTTAAAAGTGTAGTGTGTCATTTTTCTTCCTGGAACTAAACACTTTTGAAAACAATCATTATGTTTGGGTTTATATTTGACTCATGGGTCAGGTTATACACTGGTGGATCTATGAAATTCATTATGTTGGAATTGTAAATAGTGCGGTGAGAGATAATTATATTTGCATTAAAATGCATAAATAGCTTAATGTTTAGCACATTATTAATTTATTTTCATTTTTATTTTATTTATTTATTTATTTATTTTTACATATAGCAGTAACATTCTGTTAAAAAGATCTCATGATTAAGATTACATGTGAATACATGCTCAAAAGTTTGTGGTTGGTAAGATTCTTATGTTCACCAAGGCTGCCTTTATTTGATCAAAATACAGAAAAACATACATAGATTTTTTTTGTGAAATAGTATTACATTTTAGAATAACTATTTTCTATTTCAATATATTTTAAAATGTAATTTCTTCTTTTGATGGCAAAGTTAAATTTTAGCAGTCACTACTCCAGTCTTCATTGTCAAATGATCCTTCAGAAATCATTATGTTAATTTGGTGCTAAAGAAACATTTTGTCATGATGTGTGACCACGGGAGGAAGAAGGCAGGAGAGGCAGGTTTCAAAAGGAACTCAAAGGTTTAATAAAACAAAAGGGCAGGCGAACACATCCAAAATAAAACAATAGTAGGTAAACACACCCAAAACAACAGTGACTGGACAACTGAGGGAGGTGAGTGGTGTGCTTAAAAGTCTGGTGTGATGAGGTGCTGATGGGGAACAGGTGTGTATGATTTGTTGACGGTGGAGTGAGGGCAGGTGAGGGCAGGTGAGGGCCAGGGTGGATGATGGGAACACATTTCGTTTTATTTATAATGTTAAAACTAGTTAATTTCTTTAAAAATAAATCTTACTGAGTCCAGACTTTTGAATAATAATGTATACTTCAGGAAGACAACTGAAATAATAATCCAATGGCAAATCTTACCCACTTCTCCCTTACAAAAAAAGTAAGGTTACAAAAAAAGTGATTATATCAAATGATGATGGACCTATTTGGAACTTTGATATATATTATGTTTTCATGTACAATGGAATTTATAGTACTCCAGAGTACTTCAAATTACTACCATTTGTCTAAGAAACTATGGCATTATGGTACTATGTACAGATACTGTAGTATTTTCTTGGTTATAAAATCATAGTACTAAGAAAACATTTTGGTACATTTTGGTTAATGCTGAAAGAACACTAACAGTACAAAGCTACTTTTGTACAGGTCAGCAGGGACGTGCACAGGAATTTTGAGGGGCAGTTGCTCTGACCTAAAAAAGGGCACTCCCCTACCAACCCCAATCCCCCATCCCCCCCCTACCAACCCCAATCTATTTTTATTTCAGTTAACGACGATGTTTTTTCCCACCTAGTTTTCGTTCGTTTTCGTTAACGATTATAACCTTACTCACCTTTCCGACAACGTTAAGTCGTCTCACCCGACAACCGCGACAATCTCCTCCTAGTGCCGCTCATGCAGGCTCAACTCAGGTGCCGGTCGCGTGCAGCGCTGCAGCCACGTACACAGAGTTTGCCCTTCCCCTACTGACTTTCACTTTCGGACGGGTGCCCGAATATGGAAGTGAATGAGGCTTTGCGATGGCCTACGTGAAATTCTGCATCCATTGTACGATTTTTTTATTTATTTTTTTCCACCTCGGAAGGGCAACGTGAGTCGAGAAGGGCATATGGGCAGTTGCCCGAGCAACCTGAGCAACCCCCCTGTGCACGTCCCTGCAGGTCAGCACTGTTCTTTTGTCAAGATATTAAAATTAAGTTTAAAATTAAGTGATGATGAAAAACTAGAATTATGTGATGGTCTTGTGAAAACTTTTGTCAATATCAAGAGAACATTAAAGTCATGAGTTTCAGAAAACTCATGGAAGAATTCAGAAAAAAAAGTAATAATGCATGGTATCTTAGGGCTTCCATACTTACACCCTTAGATGGAGGACGAACAAGGGTACCCATCCTGCTAGTAGAGCTAGAGTCGTACCCTACCCTGCAATAATGACCCATAGCTGTACAGAGCTACTCTAAGCAAGGACAAGCCCAGGACTTTAAAGAAAACCAATTAGTCTTCAGACCTGTCTTCCCTCATTATTATTCCTGCTCTACAGGGGAAGATGAAAAGGTCAATTACACTTTGAAGTCGTGATTAAACACCATCTAGGGAGTTTTGAGATGCATTCTTTGTGCTTTTATTCAGCATTCAATATTATTCAGTTTTTAAAGCACAGAGAATTTGAACTTCAGAATGCAATAACAGTGTGTCCGGTTTCCTCTACACACACAGTCCAAAGACACACCTTCACACACTGTAAATCTGTTTTAATTGCTGGATAATTTTAGTAAAATTGCCCTTGTAACCAATATGCATCAACATTTTAACAAATTAAATCAGCTGTCTGTTAGGTGCACATGAATCATTTTCTTCTGATGGAGCTTCAGAAAAAAAAAGAAAAAGAAAAAGAAAAAAGATTATTGCTCTATAACTACTGTGAGGTTCAAGATTGGAAATATGAGTCATTCTCAGAAAAATGTGTTTCCCCATGACTTGCTACTGATACTGTCACATTTTTTGATTGGATATTTAATTGTTTCCACCTATTTTACAATTTGATGAGCATCTAGCACTAATTTAAAGGGATAGCAATCAATTATGGCATATATTTAAACCTTTAAGAGCACTGTCAGTGCTTTCCTGTTAAGACTGCATGTTGGAGTGAGTTTCTGTTTGCTTGTAACGAGTTTTCATTGTAATTTATTAGATTTTTTTATACATATATTTGTAATATTGACCACTAGTCAACCTAATACAGGAAAAATATTAAGGAAAAATATTATTCTTGGTATTGTTTTATTGTTGTGATCTCATAAATAGTGTGGTGTGGGAAATGATATTTGTTGGTAAATGCATTGGCCTTTAATTCTGTAGTGTTCAGCTCTACAACACTTTGAATTGAAAAATTAATTCAAATGTAAAAATGGAACAATTCCTATTTACACAAATATGACAATTTCCTGAGAATGGCCCACATATTCTGTGAATTCAGTGAAATGATTGATTGATTGATTGATTGATTGATTGATTGATTTACTTTATTAATCCCCAAAGGGGAAATTCAATTGTCACAGCAGCACAACATACTACAATAAATACAATAAATACATTATGTAAAATTAAAAATAAAAATAAAAAATTAAAAAACTGCCCCCAAAAAAACCCTACCAAGCACAACATATCAAACTCAAAATCAAAATAAACAAAATCAAAATAAACAATTAAATTATATAAATATGAAAAATATATGAATAAATGTTCTAAGAAAGACCTGGCCATTGAAACATGACTGAATTGTAGATTCCATGTACAGGAGTGATTTATAACAAGCTCATAGGTCACCGGTCCAAATTACTGGATTAGATTAATAAAATAATAATAATAATAATAATAATAATAATAATAATAATAATAATAATAATAATTCTTGCTTGACGATGTATCAGGCATGCTTCTTTCTGTAACAGTTTTAAATGTGATCTCCTTATCAGCAGTCAATCGTTTGACTTTACAGATTTCCAAGTCTTTAAAATGGAGCTCATGGATCATATCTGATGCCAAACGTGCACAGATAAAGTGTTCTTAGAAATGCAGTAAAAGGCTCAAATCAATGAGGTATCCCACTTCTGAGACAGCACGTCTCGGAAGACGAGGTCATTTAACCTTGCCATTAAACGCTAAATATCCAATTTATGTGGGGAGGAGAGCGCAGCAGCAGGGCATCGTAATCCTCTCTGACTGAGAGATGAATGCTAGTACAGCTTTAGTGTGGGTTCAGGGGTGGCAAAGGAAATCAAATTCAAACACCTCCCTCTCTCTCTGAGAGAGAACTTGTGTCTTTGAACACTCTTAGAGTGATTGAGGTTTACAGAACAGAGAATCAGGCCTGTCAGTCACACTCTTAATGTTGTCTGGAAGGAAGAGGGCTGCACAGCGAATGTGAAGAAGATTGTAATAAAGTTGGGGTGGTGCAACAAGTTGTAGCAAATTGCTGGTCTTGGTTAGTGATGAATACACAAACTCCTCAGCATTATACGTATGTGTAAGAAAGACTGATGGTCGATCAAAATATACATGTGACGAGCAGGGCGGGCGAAAGCCGTGAGGGAACGGCGCGAGGCCGGTGGCGTGAGTGATAATGAGCATCACCTGCGAGGCGCGCCGGTGTTACAATATATTCGGTTCCTGAAATATTCTGTTCCACTGGGTGGCGCTTACGCGAATATTCATGATATCCTGCTATTGTGGGCGTGTCCTTGAGACAACGCGCAAGCGAATGGAACTGAAAATATTAGTACACACGCTCCTCAAATCGCATCGGTTTAATGGATTATTTCGAAAAGGTAATAAAATATTCAGTGTTAAGCAACAGTTCACATGTTCAAAGCAATGCATAGTTTGTGTAATATGATAAATCGTCAGAGCTATTTTGCCTCATTGAGTACAGGACAGGCATTCTGATAAACAGTTAACGTAATGATACATCAGAGCAAACATGAGCGAATAACCTTGTTTTACACTGATGTGTTTTCTGTTTAGCTTTTTTATTTGTGAGGCTTTAAAAAGTTTTCGAATAGTTTGATTAGTTTGCTTCCTTTGTTGTAATTTTGTGACTACAGGCTACTGCATAGTGTTGACAACTTGAAACAAACCTCTACAAATGTATCTGTGACCTAATAAAAAGCTATAGCCTGGTGTGAATATTCTGTCATCCTTAATTTCTTGATTATTTTGATATTTTCAGTGTTTATCACCACAGTAAGACTTACATAAGCTACCCTTTATCAACACCAAACTACAAATATTTCCCGTTTTCTCATATTTTACTGGATATCATGACAAATTATCATTATAGTCCAACAAGTAAATGCACACTTGATGTTATTTGTCACATATTTTTGTTGCAAAGCAACATCAATTTTTATTTTATTTTTTGTTGAGTTTTTCACTTTCAACTGTTTTCCAGCAAATTTCTTAACATGTAAATATTTGTACAAACAAAAATATTCAACAACTGAGACATAAACTGAACAAATTTCACAGGCGTTTGATCAACAGAGTATCTGAAAGTCTGATGTGGCACCAGCTCATGACCTATATGTGCATGTGAAATAATTGAAAAACCTGACAAACATTGTTAAAACCTTTTCTAAATATCTGTAAAGCTTATTTGGATTGTACAAAATTATCTTTAAAATATTATCCTGAAAATTTGCAGATTTTTTCATCTTTTCTTTTTAATTTTTTTGAAACGATAAATTCAGTTGTAGCCTATATAAATATTACATTAATACATTAAATGTTATGACAAGTACATAAGTAATTACTCTATGAATGTAACTCAAATGTCTCTGAAAAGACATTTAAAAATTCAAAACAATGTGTGAAAAGAAGCAATGCTAAATGTGAGGATGAGGTAAATATTAAAACAGCCTTCATTATGTCCAATCACACACTGCCAGAGCCCTGCAAGACTTCAGCTCTCACATCCAATCTGAAACAGACAGTGACTTTACAAGATGATGAGTGTAATGTGGAGACATCACAAAAGCAAAACAAAACCATATGACATTGGTGATAATAACAAGTATAACATCATCTTGTAAAGTAGCTGTCTATTTTTTCTGTGCATTTGTGCTGTATTACCTCACAGAATAAATTATATGATTATTATCAGATTTTTTTTTATTTGACTGCTTTTGAAATTGTTTTAAATCAGGTAAATCAGGTTGTTTGAGTATCTGTTATGTTTGACACATTTCAGGGTTTTGTGCTGCAATATCCTGCCTTGTCAAATATTTTTTTTTAAAAAAAAATTGTTTTTATTTTTTTTTATCATAATTATAATATTTTAAACAAAAATAACATTTTTTAAGTAGCTGCTGGCATGAAGACTGACATCAAAACAAAGCTCCAAAGATTTATATTCCAAAGGAATATTTTATTACCTTTTCGAAATAATCCATTAAACTGATGCGATTTGAGGAGCGTGTGTACAAATATTTTCAGTTCCATTCGCTTGCGCGTTCTCTCAAGGACACGCCCACAATAGAAGGATATCATGAATATTCGCGTAAGCGCCACCCAGTGGAACAGAATATTTCAGGAACCGAATATATTGTAACACCGGCCTCGAGTCTCTCACGGAGGAGCTCCGGAGGCATAAAAGGAGGAGCGACGTCCGTGAAGGACGAGAGAGGACCAGGCCTGGACTTTATGTTATGTTTTATTATGTTTGTGTGGCCGGCAGACGTCCGCGAGGGTCTGCCGGCATTACTTTCGTTTTGTTCTTTGTTTATTTTATATTAAAGTTTGGTTGAATGTTCGCCGGTTCCCGCCTCCTTCTTCCCGTATCTACTAACCGTGTTACAATACACTTTTTCCCTAAAGATGAGAGTACATCTACATGTGTTCATATACACTACCAGTTTGACTATATTTATGTTTCTTGTGATCCTAAAAACCATTTCATCCAAAAACTTGGAGGTCTCCTACAATAGGCTTGATCCAAGGTCAAAAGACACTTTTAATTTTCTCATGTACTTTTCAGCATCACCTCTTTTCTCTTAGTTTCTGAAACAGTTTAATGAAGAATTCAATCTCTCTAGACCCCTCCTTTCAGATAGCCTACTCTGCTCTTATTGGTCAGATGGTCTACCACTCACAGTGGGTGTCAGAAATGAAACACTCATTACCATTTCAGCTCCGGAGGCTTCCTTAGCACTTGTATACGTAGTAATATGAACCGTAATGATGGTATTGTATATTTTAGGAGATTATAACGGTGCATGCAGGCAAGGATGACACACACACACACACTTAACGTGACTGCTTCGTTTACTCACATGTGTCAGAGAGGTAACACTGGAACTTTTCCGGAAACACATGTAACAACGTGCATCATGGGAAATGTAGTTAAATAACAGTGTTAACAAAATACACAACATTTCTGAAAATTTCTCCCAGTTTCTCAATTGTCTTCTCAGCTAAAGTAGATTTCATAATGGCCACCTCAGGCCACTTACTGTGTGCATCCATGACCACCAACTGCATTTTGTCCTCGACTGAGCCTGCAAAATCAACATGAATGCGATGCCATTGTTTTTCAGGATACTCCCACGGGTGCAGCGGTGCAAGTTGTGGTACTTTATGTATACGCTGACATGAGGTACACGTCCTTGCTTTTTCCTCATTTTGGCCATCCACTCCTGGCCACCAGAAGTAGCTCCTGGAAATCTCCTTCATGCGGACCATTCCACAGTGTCCTACATTCAGCTGTTTAAGCACTGGCTTACGCAAAGCCGGGGGAATAATCACTCTCCTTCCCCACAATAAGCAGCCTGATTTCACTGAAAGTTCATGATGTCGAGAGACATATGGTTTTAGCTCCAGGATATCGCTCTCCCCTTTGCCTGTCACGACCATATCCATGACATATCCATGTGCCTTTGCGTACTTGCGCAGCTGTTACTGGGGCCCTTTCCACCTGGCTGAAGTAAAAAATTTCAGCCACCTGTGCCTCCTTTACCCTGTCTGTGAGAGGCAATCTGGACAGACCATCCACATTCCCATGCAATTCTGACTTCCAGTACTTGATGTCATAGGTGTGAGCAGATAACAACAAAGCCCACCTTTGCATCCTACTGGCAGCAAGAGAGGGAATGCCACGGTGTGGGCCAAAAATTGCAGTGAGTGGGCGATGATCGGTCAGCAGCGTGAACTTCCTTCCGAAAATATACTGATAGAACTTACGCACTCCAAACACAATGCTCAATGCTTCTCGCTCAATCTGAGCATAGTTTGCTTCTGTTTTGCTCAGACTCCTGGAGGCAAACGCGATGGGCCTCTCTTGACCATTAGGCATGATGTGGGACAAGACAGCTCCCACACCATATGGGGAAGCATCGCAGGCCAGCTGGATAGGAAGAGCAGGGTCAAAATGAGTGAGGGCATTTGACCTTAAAAGTGTCTCATTTGCTCTTATGAATGACTCCTGGCATGGTCCACTTCCAATTATTCTCATGACACAACAATTTGTGCAGAGGTTTCAGCAGCGTAGCGATATTTGGGATGAAACGCCCATAATAATTAAGTAAGCCGAGGAAAGACTGCAAGTGGCTGACATTTTTGGGCACTGGAGCATCCACGATGGCCTTAACTTTGGATGGGGATAACTTTGGATTCCCCAGTATAAGTTTAAAGGACCACATCAGGTGGTTTGAATGGCAGGTGGCTCAGTATTTCGTTAGTATTTCGTTCAGGCTCAGTATATCGCATCCGACACCAGCGACACAGCTGCACCAGTGTCGATCTCCATTTTCACTGGTTGTCCTTCCAGCAGCGCTGTGACCTTATAAGCTATGGTTCCACCTGCGACAGTGAGCACATGCAAGAGAAATTCCTCATCAGATGTTTCCGTACCCTCTTTGTTTTCCTGCCCGACTGCAAATATGCGTTTCTTTTGTTTCCTTCTGAATACTGGTTTCTGCTGCATTTTTTTCTTTTCTGTTTTATTTCTACATGCACACTCAATGTGTTCCTTTTTCTTACAGCTGCGGCATTCCATATCCTTAAACCAGCATGAAACAGGTGAGCGTCCAGTCTTACCACAATGGAAACATGGGCCTTTATTTTCAGTTTGTTTTTCAGTCTCCATCTTGTACACTTTACTGTTTGAGCTCAATTGCTGGGCTTCCTTAGCAGCCAATTCCATAGACACACTCAGCTCAATTGCTTTTTGTAGTGTCAGGTTGCTCTCGGTTAACAGCCTTTTCTATATGCCCTCGCAGCAGAGTCTGCATACCAATCTGTCCTGAAGTGTATCGTTGAGCACATCACCAAATTCGCAGTGTTCAGCTAATTTTTTTTAGCACTGCCACAAACACTGTCACAGTTTCCCCTTCTAGCTGATTTCGTCTGTGGAACCGAAATTGCTCTGCAATTACTAAGGGCTTTGGGGAGAAACGTGCTTTAAGAGTGCTCACTATTTGATCATAAGTTTTCTCAATCATAAGCCTGGTTTCTCCCAAGGTTTTTTACTCCATTTTAACACCTATTTGCCACTTGTTTGCCACCTGATGTCACCTGTTGGAGTTTGGGTTCCTTGCCGCTGTTGCCTTTGGCTTGCTTAGTTGGGGACACTTGACATTTGACATTTGACTTGACATTTAATAATCATCAGTGCTTTGATCTGCCTGCATTGACACTATTCTTTAAAACCTGCTGCGCAGCCAAAATTATGTACCAGTTATCAATGTAAAGCTGCTTTGACACAATCTACATTGTAAAAAGCGCTATATCAATAAAGGTGACTTGACTTGACCGGTGCTTCTCAAGAATAACCTCAACAGGATGACTCTAAAAGATAGGAGGCCTTCTCTCATCAGGTTCTCTCATCAGGCCAGCATCCAAGAAGACTCACGAAGAGCCTAACACTCACAAACTCTGTTCAGACAGTCCTGCAGAGTGCAGGCCTCAAGCAAGAGGCCTAGCAACACTCCAACCAAAAGGCATCAGCTAAAAAGGCTCAACAAGAGTTAGCAAGCTGGCCCTATGACCTATTCTGGCTCTAAGGATGGAGGCTTCAACAAACTGACCCTCAAGTGAGAGGAGGCCTAATTTTGTCCTATTTTTAGAGAACAGATATCAAGGAGGCTCCAGCGAGCCTGACATCCTGATCCAACTTGCCTGCAAAACTCTGCAGAGCGGAGGCCTCAGCACAATGACTCTCATAAGGAGAGGAGACCTAGCAACACTCAACACTTAAACAACCTGACATACTACCTCACTGTTTCCTAGCCAAGCTCTAGGAACAGAGGCCTCAGCATGATGACTCTCTAAATTGAGAGGAGACCTAATTACATTCCACACCCAGGACAGCTTCCAAGGAGGCTCACCAGAGAGCCTACAACTCTGAATTGCTATCCCGGCAGAGCTCTAGGGAGGCGATGCATCAGCAGGATAAGTCTCTCTAGCAAGAGTAGGCCTAGCAACACTTACAGTAGCCAAGGAGCCTCAAAGAGAGCCTAGCAACTTAGCCCCTGGCTAAGCTTATGGCACTACATCCTAAGCCTGTCAAGGAGGCTACACAATAGGGCCAGAAGCTTGACATAATATTGGGCAGAGCTCAGGGGAGCGGAGGCCTCTAACAAGACAACTCTCTATAGCGAGAGGAGGTCTAGCAATGCTCTGGTTCAAGTACAGTTGCCAAGGAGGCTCACAGAGAGCCTAGCAACTTAGCCCCCTGGCTGAGTTCAGAGGATGGCAGCCTTGGCATAGCTCTCTCTCTCTCTCTCTCACCTCAGTATGGACCTGTTTACACCTGGTCACTTTATGCATTTTCTCTGATTGGATAGCTATCCAATCATGAAAAGACCAGATCTAAATGCCCTCCGAAATGCATTCTAGATGGATTTAAATCTGATCACTCAAACCACTTCAGGAGGTGGTCTGAGACGCATTCCAGTTAAAACTGAACAAGTCTAAATGCATCTGGTTGTTGAAACCACATATGTAAATTTTACTCCTCCCAAAAATGCTCAAAAATAAATATGGGAGCAGGTTATAGGCCAAATAACATGTTATAGCCATATATGACAGTGCTACTGTATCACGCATCACCGCAGATGAGCAACTGAGTATCTCTTCAGCAAGCAGACGCTCAAACTGCCGCGAATGAAATGAAAAGACGCTCAACACAATTATCTTCCTTAAAAGTAATGAGACTAAATGACCTTACCAGTGCTGTTGCCGTACTTTCTTCTATTGCAGTCCTTGATTTTGAAATTAGCTGATGATCAATAAAATGCAGCTCATATTTGTTGCTTTCAGTAAAGTGAACCCCTCTGAAGTCAAGTCAAGTCACCTTTATTTATATAGTGCTTTTTACAATGCAGATTGTGTCAAAGCAGCTTAACATTGATAACTGGTATATAATTTTGGCTGCACAGCAGCTCTTAAAGAATAGTGTAAATCAATGTTCCCTCTAATTTTTTTTCTCGCTGAGCAAAACTTTTCTCTGTTGAGCGCACATTTTGGCCACCTGAGCAAAAACATATTTTATATCAGACCTGTACAATCAACGTAAACACACAAAAAAATGGTTTTATCATGCAACTGTAACATTTAACTTTAATGTGCCGTTTCTATTTTACTTGACCCTTGATGTAACTTAGTGATATATTAAATAATATGTTTGAAAACAAGCAGTTAAGTCACTAAATTAAGCACATTTTAGGTTACTTGAGATTTTTTCACATTGCTGTATTAACTGTACCAGTCTTTACCAATAAATTCTATTAAAAATAATTTCTGTCCTCCTGCAGGACAGTTCAATTCTTTATAATAATATAATATGAGCAGTTACAATGATGGTTTGGAACAACCATAATGTGTTTTTGTACAATCAATTATTAGCAACAGACAGTGTTAAACCATCAAAATGACATGCTTATTGCTTATGAATTTCCCAGATTTTATATACCAGGAGGTTTCAAGATTTTTCATGGCAAGGAGCCCTAAACAATCCCCTTGTGAGATATTTTTTTTTTATTAGGCTTACATTATAATATAATAAAATATAATATAATATTTAAGTATTTAAACTGATATACAGTATAATATCAGTTTAAATGCTTCCATTTGTTTTAATATATTATAATATGAAAATAAACTGAAGCATTTAAACAGATCTGATAGCTAAAGATTTTTAATAAAAGTGAATGTTAACTCTTTTATAGTTATCTAAACATCCCTGAAACCCACACCACCACCACACACAAAAAATTATTTAAACTGAGGTATATCACTGATGTATTTTGAGTTTGCAAGCTACACCTGTGGTGGGTGTGTGATTGTAAATGTCTCAGAGTTTTGTTAGCATTCTGTGCCCACCATCCGTTATTTCCGCCACTTTCATTAAAACATGACGTTTTATTTCACATTTCTTTTCATTTCGCATTGCCTCTCGTATTGAGGTATTTAGTCCGCGAACATTACAGTTTTCTTACCGCGACTGATTTGGCTCAGGGTCAGCCAGATCACACGCGCTCAATCGTTCTCTTTCTATGAAACCTGTAAACCGCATTCACCGGTTCTAACTCTATAGCGACAATAACTCTATAGCAGTTGTAGCACTGCAATTATTTCTCATTTAAACTACTACAATCAAATTGATTTCCCCACACAATTATCATGTCTGTTCTCTGCGCGGCAATTATTTTTTCTGCACGGCCGAAGTGCAGAAGTGCGCGGCCGCACGCAGCTTAGAGGGAACATTGGTGTCAATGCAGGCAGTTCAAAGCACTGTTGAATATCAAATGTCAAGTCAAAAGTCAAGTGTCCCCAACTAAGCAAGCCAAAGGTGACAGCAGCAAGGAACCCAAACTCCAACAGGTGACATCAGGTGACAAACAGGTGGCAAATAGGTGTTAAAATGGAGAAAAAAACCTTGGGAGAAACCAGGCTTAGTCGGGGGGCCAGTTCTCCTCTGGCGAACAGTGCTTTGTTACGATTCAGGTTGCTACCATAAGTCCGATAGGATCGCAACATTCAAAGTATTTATTTCAGTTCCATCCAGTTGAGGATTGTATTCATCACACCGGTATGGACGGTTTGTTGAGAAAAAATATAATAAAAATAAAATATAATCTGAAAAAAATAAAAAAACAAATCATGGGAAAAAATGCATCACGGTTTCCACAAAAATATTAAAGGTGCCATAGAATGCTTTTTCACAAGATGTATTATAAGTCTAAGGTGTCCCCTGAATGTGTCTGTGAAGTTTCAGCTCAAAAGTCCCCATAGATACCCCATAGGCATCATTGAATATGCGCCGATTCAGCATGCTTCCCCTTTAAATGCTCGTGTTCCCCTCCCCAAGCTCGCGACTCTATAATACATTGCATAAACAAAGTTCACACAGCAAATATAACCCTCAAAATGGATCTTTACAAAGTGTTCGTCATGCAGCATACCCGATTATGTAAGTATGGTATTTATTTGGATGTTTACACTCCGTGGCTAACGGGCTAAAGCTAACATTACACACTGTTGGAGAGATTTATAAAGAATGAACTTGTGTTTATGAATTATACAGACTGCAAGTGTTTAATAATGAAAATAATCTCTTTTTATCTCTTTTTAGCTCTTGTCTCCGTGAATACAGTAAGAAATGATGGTAACTTTAACCACATTTAACAGTACATCAGCAACATGCTAACGAAACATTTAGAAAGACAATTTACAAATATCACTAAAAATATCATGTTATCATGGATCATGTCAGTTATTATTGCTCCATCTGCCATTTTTCGCTGTTGTCCTTGCTTGCTTACCTGCATAAAGTCTGATGATTCAGCTTTGCACAATCCAGACGTTAATACTGCCTTGTCTAATGCCTTGAACATGGGCTGGCATATGCATGAATTTGGGGGCGTTAATGATCCCGACTGTTGCGTCACAGTTGGTATTATATTGAGATTCGCCTGTTCTTCGGAGGTCTTTTAAACAAATGAGATTTAAATAAGAAGGAGGAAACAATGGTGTTTGAGACTCACTGTATGTCATTTCCATGTACTGAACTCTTGTTATTCAACTATGTCAAGGTAAATTCAATTTTCAATTCTATGGCACCTTTAAGCAGCTCAACTGTTTTCATTATTATTTCATTGGTAATAATAAGAAATGTATCTTGAGCACCAAATCAGCATAATAGAATGATTTAGACTGGAGTAATGGCTGCTGAAATTCAGCTTGGCCAACAAAGGAATAAATTCCATTTTAAAATATATTAAAAAAGAAAAGGTTATTTTAAGTTGCAATATTATTTAAAAAAATTACTTTATTTGCATATAGCACGGGAATTGAAGATCGGATTTACTATATCCGTTTTGTGGAGACCACATTTATGTGGCCAAGTTTAAATGGAATTGTTTTGATAAATCAGATAGGGAGTGAAAGCATAAATGTAAAATTCTCTTAGAAAAGAGAAGGCTTAGCAATGCTTTATATCAAAGCAGCAGCCAAGGAGGCTCAAGGGAGCCTAACAACTTAGCACTACTACCCCATCAAGCTCTAACTGCTTGCCTAACTTCTTAATACTGCTGAGGCTTATAATAACTCTCCTTAAAGCAGTGGCCAAGGAGGCTTGCAAGAACCTAACAACTAAGCATCACTGCTTGTTGGAACTCTAAAGACCTCAACATTCACATTTCAAATCAATTCACATTTATTTGTATAGCGCTTTCCACAATACATATCATTTCAGAGCAGCTTTACAGAAGATGCATGTCAACATTACAATTTAGAGTAATCTGTTATCGGAGTTGACCATGTCCAAATTATGTAATTTCAGAAATGTACATATACAAATCACACGGTTAGCTAACAATGTATTAATCTGAGCAATGTATTAATTTAGGTACAAACAATGAATACATGTTAATAATGATTAGGATATATAGCAAAATTTGGAATGGTGCATGTTGATCTAGAGTTTGCGTCATCTGAAGTCCTCGCAGAGGTTGGGGTCATCTCTTCACAGGTGTTGGGTGTTGAGTGTCGGTTTGGTGTGTCAGGGCAACTTTGGACCCAGACGCTGCCAACGTGAGCCAACCCCGCAGTCTGCTTTCATCGCCACTAGTTCATTGGCGTTGGCTTGGTGTGTTCCAGGCTTAATAAAACACCCAGGTCTTTAACTGTAGAGGATGAAGTAACAGTACATCCTTCTTAATGCAAATTGTAGTCTAAAAGGTTTTGTGTTCAGGTTTTTGGTCCAATAAGTAATACCTCTGTCTTATCTGAATTTAATAGAAGAAAATTACTGTTCATCCAAAGTTTTATATCTTTAACACACGCTGTCAATTTGGATAATTTAGAGATTTCATCTAGTCATGATGAAATGTATAACTATATAAGTACTATTGGCATTGAAGTGGAAATTAATTCCATGTTTTCTTTTAATATTACCAAGTGGCAGCATGTATACTGAAAATAGCAGAGGGCCTAACACAGATCCTTGCGGCACTCCATAACTTACTGACGTTATCTTAGATTGTGAGCGTCAGCCTGGGATGTTTCCAGTGCTGTTCGCCATTCTTGTAGCTCAGCCTGCTTTACTAATAGGTCACAGGTCTGCTTCTCCACAGTCTTCAGCTCCAACTGCACTGCATGCAGCTCGAACGTGTCCTCACCTGCACTCAAAGGTAGAGACACATCCAAAACATTGTCCATTAGAATAGATGAACAATAATTTTGTGAGTGAGAAGAGTGTAAACAACACAAACGAGTTGTTTGATTGCAGAGTGAACTTTTCCCATTCATATACACTGTATTGCCAAAAGGTTTGGGATGCCTGCCTTTACGTGCACATGAACTTTAATGACATCCCATTCTTAATCCGTAGGGTTTAATATGGAGGTGGCCCACCCTTTGCAGCTATTACAGCTTCAACTCTTCTGGGAAGGCTTTCCACAAGGTTTAGGAGTGTGTTTACGGGAATTTTTGACGATTCTTCTAGAAGCGCATTTGTGAGGTCAGGCAGTGATGTTGGCAAGAAGGCCTGGCTCGCAGTCTCTGCCTAATTCATCCCAAAGGTGTTCTGTTGGGTTGAGGTCAGGACTCTGTGCAGGCCAGTCAAGTTCCTCCACACCAAACTCGTTCATCCATGTCTTTATGGACCTTGCTTTGTGCACTGGTGTGCAGTCCTGTTGGAACAGGAAGGAGCCATCCCCAAACTGTTCCCACAAAGTTGGGAGCATGAAATTGTCCAAAATGTCTTGGTATGCTGAAGCATTAAGAGTTCCTTTCACTGGAACTAAGGGGCTAAGCCCAACCCCTGAAAAACAAGCCCACACCATAATCCCCCCTCCATCAAACTTTACATGTGGTACAATTCAGTCAGGCAAGTACCACGGTACCACGCTTGAATTCCCTGAGCTCCTGAGAGTGACCTATTCTTTCAAAATTGTTTGTAGAAGCAGTCTGCATGCCTAGGTGCTTGATTTTATACACCTTTGGCCATGGAAGTGATTGGAACACCTAAATTCAATGATTTGGAGGGGTGTCCCAATACTTTTGGCAATATAGTGTATATTGGGACCTCTCCCTTTCGAATCACGGTGTGAGCTCTCCCATTTTAATTGCAGTATAAGCTCTATGTTCAGGCACAGAAAAGGCTTTCCCTTTCTGAATTGCAGCTTGATCCTCCATGTTCTTGACCATGTAGGCTCTCCCGCTTCAGACCATAGTGTGGGCCCTCCTATCTGAACAGCGGATTCATTAAGTGACATCACACTTTAGCCATATTAGCTTCACAGACTCACTATTGTGCTGTAAATTGAATTAAAAAGTATTCATTAAAAGTAACTTTGTTCTTGTTGGATAATCAGTCTAACAAATATTTGTTTAATTATTTGGTAAACTTTGTTATTCATTTAGGGTATTTAGTTTCAGGCACATTCCTAACAGTTTTCTGTATGTTTTACAAAAATAATCAAAAAAAAAAAAAAAAAAAAAAACATCTTACGGTCATGTATTTAATCAGATATTCAATGTGATAAAGCTTCAATGTATGGTTGATAGTTACAAGATGGTAGATGAACTGCTTTAAATTATGAATAAAGTCTTGGTCTTGTTTGACCATCTGAGTTGATTTCCACAGGAACATAAGAAAAACAAAGAGAGAAAAAATAAAATAATAATTTCACTGACAGACAAGCACATTATCAAGAACAAAATAAGCATTCCCTAGTGGCTGGTTTGTTCATTTTTATGGTCAGATGACTGGAGAATAGGTTTTGCTGGTTTGACAGGTTTGTTGCACAGAATGTGAGTCTAAAGGGAGAAATTACTCCAGTATGTTGGATCTCAATTGTACCAGCTCAGCACAGAGCAGATCTCTAGTTAATCCTGACAGGACAGGAAAGCTTCCATAGACAGCTCTATACCACACTGCTCACTACACCAGCGCTACACACACCAATACCCGCACATATAAGTGCAATCGCCAACACACCTACAGACACACACAGGGCTTAAGGAGAAATCGCTGAGTCTGCCACCCTAGCCACATGTCATGACATATGTCTATGTTTGTTGTACCCCTGTCATCCTTTACTAAAGAAGAGCATTGGACCAGGCAGCAGCAGAAAGACAAACTAAATACATTAAAGCAAATATGTTCAATGAAACATGCAAATTTCACTACAAAATTAATATTTAACAGGGGATTAATATTTATATGGGCATATTTGTTGTTGGTTTTTCATTTTGGCATTACAGTGGTTGCAAGGAATATCTGGTTGTGTATATTTTTATTTTACATTCTATTTTGTTTGAGTGTGTGTGTGGTTCAAGCATTCCCTAAACTGTAGAAACAAAATGTCCCCACAAGAATAGTAATACCAGAATTTTTTTTTTATATTATGGGGACATTTTTGGTCCCCATGAGGAAAACAGCTTATAAATTATACAAAATTATGTAAAAATGCTGAATGTTCTTCTGTAATGGGTAGATTGGTAACACTTTACAATACTGGTGCACTAATGTTATTAAGGAATTAATACATTGACACATTTAATTAATAACAATTAATATATCACTTAATATATTAATCATATAGAATCTTTATTAGTTGCTGATGCAGTAATCATTAATTAATGGTTTAGTTCTTCATGAGTCATACATTAAAACATGATTATCTGTACATTAGTTAAGCATGAATTAATGCATATTAGTGCACCAGTATTATAAAGTGGTACCGGTAGATTTAGCAGTAGGGTTAGGGTTAGGGGACAGAATATATAATTTGTACAGTATAAAAATCATTATGTCTATTGCGTGTGTGTGTGTGTGTGTGTGTGTGTGCGTGCGTGCGCGCGTTTTTTATTTATTTATGAGGACACAAATTATATGTATATGTATAATCTATAATGACATAGGTATTACACTAGTATTACGACGTAAACATGAAATACGAGGATTTAAAATAGCTTTAAAAACATACTAAACAATGTTTTATTAAAAATGTAAAAATGCA
Organism: Megalobrama amblycephala; assembly: GCF_018812025.1. Lineage (NCBI taxonomy): Eukaryota > Metazoa > Chordata > Actinopteri > Cypriniformes > Xenocyprididae > Megalobrama > Megalobrama amblycephala. The sequence continues at coordinate 23,781,269 of NC_063060.1, forward strand.
GAATGTTTTCTGTGATGTGAAGGTTTAATGGTAGGGGTAGTGTAGGGGGATAGAATGTACAGTTTGTACAGTATAAAAACAATTACACCTCTGGAATGTCCTCACTTTGATAGCAAAACAAACCTGTCTGTGTTCTTGTATAGGCTACATGGTTTATGAGGACACAAATGTGTATAATAACATGGGTATTACAACGTATTACAATGGGTATTACACTTCCTGTGTCCTCGTAAACCAAATCGCTTAAAAACAAACGAAATTATGTTTTATTAACGTAGTTCGGAAGGAACAAATCAAATAAGCTACACAATCATTATGTCATCTCAATACGTCATCTCAACCAGCTGTCAACAATCTGTAATCAACATATCTACCCAATCGGCATGAGTTCAGGCCTATATGCAGTCAAACTCACCCAAGGATCCTCGACAGTTTCCAGCATTTGGTCCCGCCCTAAGTTCCCAACATGTCCGAAGTCGCGTCCGATGAAGAATCTTTCATCCTCGAGGAATCTTTGTCACAATCCTCTGGCCTTAGGAATGATTTTTCTCCAATCCAACGGCATTATTTCGGCGGGACGTCAGCCCAAACAAACGGGTCCGTGCATGCCAAAACGCTGAGGCCTGTCACCACGTCCAAATCATCCGCGATCTCCTTCTGTGTATTTCCCTACTCCGAGTCCGGCCCATTCAATCATTACTGTCAGAGAAATTGACAATAAGGCAGCCGAGCACCAAGCTTGAGTCTCAGGCAATGCCGTCTCTTCCCGCGAAGGAACGGGCCTTCTTCCAGAGCAAGGCCGCCGCAGCAGGCCTTCAGCAAGCCACGCCGCAGCGCAGATCCAGTTCCCAGCCAGCTTACAGTCTCCACCCCATCGGCTCAACCCCGCAAAGAAGCACAGTTTAAATCCTTCTCGTCTTCTTTCCTGAATTTTCAGTCATTCCATCTGGATCAGTGTTGATCAGGGGAATTGTTTCTGTGAATTGCCGTTCGAAATTACCGTGCCGCTTCCTTGTGGTTAAACATGCAAACGTAGCTCATATCACGTTCAGTTGGCACCCAGAATCACTACTAAACTCGGAACTTACTGTCATCGCTGTCCTGCGATTTATCAACAAATCGCTTGGAAACCTAAAGTAATAGTATGCATTTCTGTAACTTCAACCCACAGCTGCATTATTGGTAAAGAGATGCAGCACAGACTGGTAGGACAAATTCTTAAAATCGTTCTTTTGCTGATGCATTCAAATAAATTTTACCGTTCCTATTCATCTGTATGTTCATCTATATTTAGAACTAGCAGAAATCTGTAAGTAACGTAACGAACCATAGACGAATAACCAGTGAATAAACTGTTATGTTGTATGTTCCTACACAGTTTGATAAAGCATGGAATTTGATTTGAGTAATTTGAGTACCAGGTCTGGATAAGTATAAGTAACATTTATAAATTAATTAAATAAATAAAATCATACAAGCAGCGTGTTCATGGTAAATTTAGCGCTTGTTGAACACAATTGAATAAATCCACATTTTTATTATGCAAAGCTCTCTTTTTACAAGCTAGTCTCTTTTGATATTTACTAAATGAAGGTGCATATTACTCAAACCAGCAACAGTTAAAAGACCAAACGATCATCTAAATCAGTCTGTACTTTGCTTTTTGATCATTCAACATCAAACAATGACAGTACAAACTGTAAACAACAGTATGGTATCAAACAATAGTGCCAGAGGTGAATATATGCAGGTTATAAAGCATTTTAGGCTTATTAATAAAAATTAATAATCGATTTCTCAGCCTTGCACAGTTTCGCTGAACTCAACCTGAATTTATGGGGTTTAACTTAAACACAGTTTATTTTTAGGCCTCACCACATAAGGAACCAATAGGATATTTGTTATATGTTTCCATCTTCATAGATGGTCCAAATTGTTCTAAACAGGAACTGCTATCTTTGCTCAGCTATCTTTATGATGCGTATAATCCCATGGTTTCCCAGGTGCCACACCACATATAGCAATGCTCGCCCCTCTTGGCGAATGCCTTCCCTCCTAGGGTGAGGATGCCTCCGCTAGCAGAGCAAGCTCTGCTGTTTCAGCCATTTCATCCCACCGTCTCTTACCCTACCCATTGTCTGTGCCTTGTATATTAGCGTGAGGATGCCTCCGCTAATAGCGCAGGCCCAGTCATCAGTCTCAAACTCTCTTTTTGTCTTTGGTATACAGCTCAACCACGGACCTTAGCGTGAGGCTGCCTCCGCTAGCGGCGCAGGCCCAGATGCATTATTTTACTCTCCAGTTTCCCTCTTTTCTACACTTCTTGTTCCTCCCCAGGCTCCAGCGACTGACCCAAGCGTGAGGCTGCCTCCACTAGTGGTGCGTGCCCAGATGCCTTATTCTCTTCCCCAGCTTCCCTCTTTTCTATCCTCCTCGTTTCTCTGTAGGTTCCAGGGGCCAGCCCAAGCATGAGGCTGCCTCTGCCCAGCCATTCCTCCAGCCTGGCTTTCCTGATTTTCTCTTCTCAACATTACTTTATTTATGTCATGTAAACAGCATTAAGAACCTCCAAGCTCCCAGCAGGCCACTTTTCCAGTCATTCGTTCCCCATAGGAGCAGCAACCACAGCTGCTCAATACGGCCTTTCCCAGCATCAGATTCAAATTCTTGGTCACTGGTCATAAGAAGCTTTTAAAAACTACATTAAACTGTTTCCACATTAAAGAAGCCTAACAAACGCTTATCAGCTAGGTTTTCAGCTCCAGCTCTTTTTCTCACACATACCCACAAGCCATATCGAACTCAACTAATACCATCATTCCAATAAAATGGGAATGATTTCATTGCCAGTGCAGCGATGTCACCTCGACTCACGCAGGAGCTCAATTCTTCTGGCCCTTCTCTCCACTGCCACAGCAGTGATGTCCCCTCGGCTCCCGCAGATCAGTTCTTCTGGCTAATTTCTCCACTGCTGCAGCAGTGATGCCACCTCGGCTCCCACAGGGGCTCAGTTTCTCTGGCTTTTTCTCTTCACTGCCGCAGCAGTGATGTCACCTCGGCTCCCACAGGGGCTCAGTTTCTCTGGCTTTTTCTCTCGACTGCCGCAGCAGTGATGTCACCCCCGTTCCCACAGGAGCCCAGCTCTGCCTAAACTCGCCCTCATCCAATGTTGCATGAAATCTCCCGGTCTTCAAACTAACCCTCTAAACAGATTATTCAAACCACCTAGTCAAATCAGTCAAACTTCAGTCTGACACCATGAGTATTGAGCTCCCATAAGAACCTCATAAACCGTATAAACCCATCCTAACCGCCCAGATGTTAGACAACCTCTAACATTAGACTTACTCACCAGATGCATCCGTACTCTCTGTCTAGGATATCATTCTATTAACACCGCTCGCACTCTGGACGCCATGTTCATTTTGGCTTTTCTTTTGGTTTTCTCAGATGCTCCGAACTCGCCATTTTAATCCTAAAATTCATCCCACCGTTTCAGATCTATGCTTGTTAGATAATGAAACCATCTCCTACTTTATCAAACAGAGTAAAACAGACCAGACCAAAAAAAGGACATTTTATTTACATCTTCAACCTCCAATCACCCATACAACCATACCAAAACCTCCAGTCACAGATGATTCAAACCACCCAGTCACTTGTTTTTGGTTTCAAAAACATCTCAAATTGATCTTGATCCAATCTGGCATCCCAGCGGAACACTTTTCAAATGAAATGTGATAATGTAAGATCTGCAAAATTCCCTTAAGGGGTGTTAAAAAAAAAAAAAGACCAAGCTTCTGCACACATACACACTCAAACACGCAAACCTATAGACTAAACACATAAATGAATGGTAAGAATGCATTAAAGGTATTAGTTTTTTTTTTTTTTTTTTTTCAGTAGGAAAGGTGTAATTTAAGCAGCCCCTAAAGTAATAATTAACCATTTTTACAACGGAAGTGATTCAATCAAAAACCAACTTTAGCTCTATAATAATTTCCCTATTGTCACTGTGAAGCTGCTTTGAAACAATGTGTATTGTGAAAATCGCTATATAAATGAGGATGACTTGACTTGATCACATCCCACATTTCCATACAGTGGAACTTGTTGCATTGTCCCAAAATAGACTGTTAAATAAAACAATGTCTTTAATAACTTAGAAATGCTTTATTTCTTTTCCAAACCTTTCTCAAAGTCATTGTGGCAGTGTTCTGAACTTGTAGAGTCCAAACCTGTAGAGTGTAGAGTTGTTGAGGTATCACCCAGATGTACATTTCTGTGTCAGTGAGTGAGATTATATTGGCTTTTATTCCAGGTGCAGTTTCCACTGTGTGTGCACAGTTTCCTGGATGAGTAAAAAGACATATAGGACATGTTCCTTGCAGTTTTCCTGTCTATTTTTGGTGATTTCAAGCCAATATGTTTAGAAATGATCTTTCTCGTGAGGCCTTTCTTTGTTCTTGCTGTGCTCTAGCCAGAACCGGTTTGGTGGCCCTGAGAGTCCATGACCATTCACAAATTGGTCTCAGGCATGGAGGGCTAGGGTGAACAAAGGCAACTCATGATGAGATTATCCTGTGATCAATGGGCCATTGATGTCGTCTTTCCTGTCCTCCACCTTTGGCAGTCCTGATTACAATAGTCATTTAGTTGTTGTTGAGGATCCTATCACACAGTTTTGTATTAATCAAAGTGGGACAAAAGGATGTCTGTTGTGAAGCTCTGGTGCCATCACATCTGCTGTTCACTACATTTATAATTTTTTTAGGCAGCAGAAGAAGAACTGGACCCACTTTATATTAAGTGGCCTTAACTACTATGTACTTACATTTAAATTAATCATTTGATACAATGCACTTATTGTGTACATACATGTTTTTACATTGTACTTATATTTTAAAAACACCTGCATGTAATTAGATCTGTAATTAATTTCTGTAATTACATTTATAATTACACTGTTGACCCATCCCTTAACCCTTACCCCTACCCTTAAACCTACCCATACCACCAAAGCTTTCCCTAACCTTACCCGTATCCACCTCAATAGCTGAAAATGTGTTTTGAATTGCAAATGCAATTCAATATGAACCCAATACGTACACTGTACTTATTTTTTGATGTAAGTACATAGTAGTTAAGGCCACTTAATATAAAGTGGGACCGAAGAACTTGTGGCACCTCCTGAAGATGGAGACAGTGATTGACACACGTGCACATATGCACACTGACACATTTTGGACAGATTTTCTTGCTTTATTGTTGAAATTTTCATGGCAATTTGAATTGAATTGAATTGACTGAGCTCTCTATGCCGCCACGTTATGGGAATGTAGTGTATAGAGGGAATGTCCTATAGTATTGGTCCCCTAAACATTCCCAGAACATCCTAAATGTTCCCTGAATGTCCACCAAATAACGTCCCCCAACCCTTAAAAGAACTCCACATTGTGACCGCCTCAGACTGTTCTGGGAAGGTTACCAAGCGACGTCCTTGTCACCAGCGGGGACATTCTGAAAATGTTCTGGGAACGTGAAATTTCTAGCGGTGCAGTTACCGTAGTTGAAAACCAAAGAGCACCTCTTCATCTTAAAATGTAGTGTTATTGCGCTTCTCCATGCAAGAATGCTGTCCCAACAAAGCCTTGATTCTGGCTCTACCTGCATTATAACATTCATATATGGTCTCGACACAGTTAGCCTATTAGACAGCGCTGGGAGATCCAGAGAGAGTGTGTTTGAATTTGTCGCAATACTAACACGAATGTAGTATATTTAACAGTTTAACAGCATGTCTCGACAGTTACAAATAATTCCACAATAAGCTCATGGAGCTAACTTGTCAGTCATTTTGATGGATGATGCTGAGAAAACTGGACAAAAAGAGGACAGTTGTACTCGCACGTGACTTGCATAAACACATTTTGGTACGCTTTGAAATGTTGCATTGTGAAAGTGAATGGAACCAAGAAGAAAAGTTTCGATTTTAGTGCCTGAACAAAACAAATGATCCATAAAAGCTCTTTCAGTATTCAGTTACACAAGCCACAAATCCAAAATATTTTTAAAATGTTAGAAAGCTCAACACACACACACACACACACACACACACACACACACACACACACACACACACACACACACACACACACACACACACACACGGGGACTCTCCATAGACATAATGGTTTTTAAACTGTACAAACTGTACATTCTATCCCCCTACACTACCCCTACCCCTAAACCTACCCATCACAGAAAACTGTCTGCATTTTTGGAATTTCAAAAAAACACTGATGCAAAAACTTGAGAACATGAGATCCAGGCAGTCCAGCAATGATTATGTCAGAGATTAAATGTGAATAAGGAATAACAAATGTTTTCATTAAAAATTATAGAGACAAACAAATTCATTAAGTAATTAATAGTTAATAATAAAATGTATTGTATCTAATAGATGAATATCAGAATATACAGAAAGAAAGAACAATAATTAAGACATTTGCAGAAGGAGAAGAGAAGAGGCAGAAGAGCAGAGAAAAGCAAAGGGAAAAGCAAAGGAAAAGCTAAACTATCAACGACTCAGTCCATTTTATACCATAAGCATAGGGAAATTTACATCCCACTCAAATTTATGTTTTGTTCTAATCAGAAAAGGTCAAATGGATTTACTCATTATGTCATAGACTGGTCAAGTGTCAAAATAGATGAAAATAGATATAGGGGTTGTTTTAAATGTGATATTTGCCAAATTACTTGTCTGGTCCACATAATACAGAAAATTTAGTTGTGTCTGTGGATCTATGTGAACTGGATTAATTTTGATAATGTTTTATCTATACATAGGGAAAGAAAAGGAAAAGAAAGGAGGCCTTTGCAGGAGATAGTTTAGCTGAAACGTCAGGGCTGCGTTTTCATCATGTCTAGGCGCAGGTCCTTCATCTCATTTGAATACGGCCTGGATCTGGCAGGAATCGAAGAAATATAGAGCTGAGCATCATCAGCGTAACAGTGAAAACTAACGCCATGCTTCCTAATGATATCTCCCAAGGGTAGCATGTACAGAGTGAAAAGCAACGGTCCTAGTACTGAGCGGTCCGTGTACATTTTTGCGTCCATTCATTTTTCCTTTTATAAACCAGAAATGAAATATGGAAAATGCGGTTTCTTTGTTTTTTATTTTAACACTGATGAATAGAATTAGCAGATACAAGCTAATTTTCCTTATGCAATTTGTTATTTTGTTAAAAATAATATAAATGATATACAACTTGTTTATTAATAAGTAAAAATGCTAAATTAAATTTCTAGTGTTTTGCATCATACACACAGACGCTAAAGCGCCCTCTAGTGCCTTTTCCTCTGGCGTCAATAGAATGACTCGCTTAAAGAGCCTGCCTAAATGACATTGATTCATTTTCATTCGTTAAATTACTATTATTATTATTATTTTTACATTTATATTTTAACCTAATTATTACATTTCTAAACCTTAGTCCAATTGCCTCTTTATTGTTTAGTGCTCTAACATTATTGAGTTCCCGCTTGTGGTCTCAGTCCCGTCATTTTGCTTTTTACTCTGTTTTATATTAATAAAGGCCAAAATGACAAATGATTTAAATTACTGTGACTTTTTCGTCTGGCTCTGTGTTTTATATTGTTTTATATTGAGAAATTGTTTGGAATTAGGAGTCACTTTATAGCTATGCTGTTCAAATTGAAAATATACCAACATTTGTTATGATGACAAAATTATACCCCAATATGTAATTTTCATGAAGACAAAATTCCCATACCTTTTACCTCAGTGTAGGTTTGACATTAAATATTTCTCAATTCTCATTGAAAGCAATGCGTTACGCCACATCGCTGGACATTAACGCTTTATGTGGCTTAATCCTTCTAAAACAACATCCGGGGAGAAACTATTTTCTCGCACATTTTCTTGTCATCAACAGCATCTAAGGCTAAGACAACGGCAACGTAAACAAAGTGGAAGGACAATATTTTTATGTTAAGCGTTTATGGTTTTCTATAAAGCTAAACGTTTAAAGCGCATTGCCTTCATATTCGGCCTGATCTTTATTGGTCATTTAATATCAGTGTCTTAATGCATTAAGCGTTTTCTTCATAACTGTTTTTTATTTTCAAGGAAAACGCTTAACTTGTTAATTGTGTTCATAGTGGGCTGCTTATAAGTAGTGAATTTGCTCCTCCAATATCACTATTGCTGGACGAAGTGGGACATACTGATTTGTCGACAGTATAGCATTCTCTTGGACACGCAGCAGTATCGGACCCTCGTGAGTGAGAATGAGGTGGAAAAGTCAATTATTATCATGTTTCAGAGACATGGCTCTCGATAGTGTGGGAGAAACAACAATTTTACAAAAGAAAACTTGTAAATTGACATTTTTTCGACTGTCCTTTTTAAATTTTGGTTTATAAAGATGCAAAACGTAATAAACAAAAATCTGAAAATATGTCAAGATTTATTTTGTGCACATGAAATTTGTGTATTCGGTTTTAATTTAAATTTTGGTATTCACTATAGCATTTAAAAATACAACAACCCTTCGTTTTTTTGTGTTTCTTGACATGGTTAAAAAATGAAAAAGGAATGGATGCAAAAGTACATGGACCCTGAGCCTTGCTGTACTCCATAGAGAACTTGTGATCGATATGACATCTCTTCGTTTACTACTACAAACTGATAACATTCAGATAAGTAAGATTTGAACCATGCCAATGCAATTCCACTAATACCAACATAATTTTCCAAGTCTGTTCAAAATAATGTTGTGGTCGATAGTGATGGGTGGACACCTGGAATGCTACGACCCAATCACCCAAAATGTAATTTCTAAAATTTAGATCTGCTCTGATGGATAGATACGTTTAGATCCGCTCTGACAGACAACAAAAAACTCCCTGAAACTAACTCTTCCAGCCAGATAGCGGAATTCCCTGTTTTTACTGTTATTTCTATTTCTTTTGCATTCCATTTTTATTATTATGTATTTGGTTCTTCTTTATGTAAAGCACTTTGAATTACCATTGTGTATGAAATGTGCTATAGAAATAAAATTGCCTTGCCTAAAATATTTTTGCCATACTTAAAAAATGTAAAGTGTCTCTATCATTGTTACCTACAGTTTTAACAGTTAGTGCAAATATTTTCCCTTACTTTATTATAACTTAAATAACATCAAAATCTTGCACTGAACCACACTGAACAAATGCAATCCCTGAATACATTTGTACACTATTATATTTCTTTCCAGACACCTAGCAACGCTTCCCTTTCGTGGGAACTGTCGACGCTGTGTATAACGCATTGGGAACCTTCTGCGTCATTGAAGCACTCATGTATCTAACCAATCGCGTAGCGAGACGTCAGAGGCAGGTGACGTCACGGACCAGGAAACTATAAAGCATACCCGGATGCAGAGATCGCTAGCTTCTGTTGTCTTCAGCAAGCGCTATTGTGTGTCTTATTTGGTGTTGTTTGTTTTATTATATATAAACAAGTCACAATCTCTTCGTCTGAGGAGTATCCCACACCAATCCATATATTTATATATAAAAAAGACACATATTATGGCGAGCAGCAGTTGAATGGGAGTTGAGTATGCCCTGGCAGCTCTCGAGGGAGCTGTCTGTGTGCACTGTAAAAAACTCACTCTCAGGTCACTGTGTTCCAGTGTTCCCTGTGGATCGGGTCCCGCTTCTGCTGAGGCAGAGCAGAGGCTCCATTCGTGGGGTTCACAAATCTGACAGAGGGGTTAGAGACGGGCGCCGCCCTTTCTCTGCCCTTACCTGCCAGGTTCAGTGCCGTCTCCCAGGTGGAAGCACGCTCTGCGGTTTCTTCCCCCGGGTTGAGGTACTCACATGTCCAGCTCTGAGGAGGTGGATATTGTGATATCGATCCGAGGACTCGCCACCTCACAATAGTGAACAGCAGTTTGAATCGTGTTTCCCCCTGTGCTACACTACAAAGCGAGTGGGGATACACATGATTTATGTGTTGTTTGCTGGGAGTGGAGCATGCACGTCAGCTCACAACTGACAGTGACAGTGTTCATTCATAAAAATGTCCCGAAGAGAAGTATGCTTTAGCGGGAGTTTTGTAGCTCCACTCCTGTTGGCTTTATTCTTGAGAGAATAAAAGTCTAACGCAAGGCTCGGATCTCGCGCTTGCCGAGGCAGCGCGTGGATTGAGTTTTCATTAAAGAATATATAGCTCGGATCTCGTGTTGCTGAGGCAGCACGTAGATTAAGTCTGCAAGAATGAATATACGCCTCGGGTCTTGTGTTTGCCGAGTCTGCGCATAGATCACGTGTCCGTAATTATATATGTATTTATATATTAAGGGATCTGAGTAGACGGGAGTTTCCCTTTCTCTCTTTCCCTAAAATACCTTGCGAATTATTACGAGCTATAATTCTTTTTTTTATTTTGTATTCTAAATATATTCAGCCTGTTCAAATATATATATATGAAAGAACTGGCTGCACATAAAGGAAACCGTTCTGCCAACCCTGCCACCTCGTGTGCTTCAGGGCGCAGTGGTTTCCAGTGTTTCTCCAAGAAAGAGGAGGATTGTAGAGCGGTCAGTTCAGATGTTCCCTGCCGGTTTGCCGTTTCAGGGCACTGGTCTGACCGTTCATCCAAAGAAAGTGTTGCACCTGTGCTCCCCCACAGAAAGCTTAGGGACAGGGACAGACGACACAGCTGAAGTCTTTGTGGGGTAACACAGATCTGCAGACTGTAATTATCACCAAGAAATCTTCGAAGAGGTCCTGATCCCAGTGGCGTGGGACATTGGAGGGCAGCCCCCTCCAGAGAGGGTTGGGTATTAAAATACTTGGTACCCATCCCTCTTTGGCGCCCTCAGGGGGCTGTTCTGCTAACCCTGCCACCCAGTGTGCGTCAGGGCGCAGCGGTCTCCACCGACCCTCCGAGGAGGGCCGGTCATCACTTGATTCGTCTTCTGCTGGTGCGCTGCTTCAGAACATCGAATCGAGTGCTCAAAAAACACCAGAGGCCAGTCTCGAGAGACTGGTTCCCTCAGTAGATTTTATGGCAGAATGGAAACTTCTACCGAATATATTGAAATGGGTGCTGCTCATCATAGAAAAGGGTTACAGAATTCAGTTCGGGTCTCGCCCACCCAGATTCAACGGGGTCCTTCCCACAGTGGTGACCCCCGAGCAGGCTCTGGTTATGGAACAAGAGGTTATGACGCTCTTGCAAAAAGGAGCTATAGAAAGGGTTCCTCCTCCCAGCAAGCTGTCAGGCTTTTACAGCTGTTACATCATTGTTCCAAAGAAGGATGGAGGACTACGTCCTATCATAGATTTACGTGTGTTAAATCGCTCCATACAAAAGCTCAAATTCAAATTCACCCTGCACATTCATGAAGTGCGTGGATGCAGTTCTGGCTCCGTTGAGACTCGAGATGCTGTTCTGCCCCACATGAAAAGGCTTGGGCTGAGGCTCAATACCAAAAAGAGTGTGCTAGTTCCGGCTCAGACTACCACTTATCTAGGTGTAGTCTGGGACTCCACCACGATGCAGGCACATCTGTCCCTCGCTCGTGTGAGTTCCATTCTCGTAGCCGTGAAAGGGGTGAAGTTAGGCCGGTCACTCACTGTAAAACAGTTCCATAAACTGTTGGGTCTGATGGCAGCTGCGTCCAATGTCATACCTTTTGGCCTTCTGCACATGAGACCCTTACAGTGGTGGCTCAGGACCAGGGGGTTTTCTCTGAGGGGAAATCCTTTTCGCATGATCAAAGTCACGCGGCGATGCCTTCGTGCTCTGGTCATGTGGAAAAATCCCTGGTTCCTGTCCCAGGGACCCGTGTTGGGGGCTTCTGGTCATCATGTAATGCTTACGACAGATGCTTCCCTCACAGGCTTGGGGACGATCATGAGTGGTTGCTCAGCTCAGGGTTTATGGGAGGACCATCAGCTCTCCTGGCACATAAATTGGCTGGAGATGATGGCGGTGTTTCTAGCATTAAAAACGTGGGAGCAGACGCCCTGTCGAGGCAGGGGCCGAGGCCCGGGGAGTGGAGACTCCACCCAGAAGTGGTGGATCTCATATAGAAAAATTTCGGTCAAGTGGAAGTCGACCTATTTGCTTCGGGAGAGTCAACCCAGTGTCCACTCTGGTACTCCCTAACACATCCAGCACCTCTGGGTCTGGATGCCATGGTACAGACGTGGCCGAGGCTACGTCTGTACGCATTTCCCCCGTTCGCTCTGCTCCCGGGAGTTCTGGAGAAAGTACACCAGGATTGGCCAGCCTAATACTGGTAGCCCCGTTCTGGCCAACCAGGATATGGTTTTCGGACTTAGTGTCCCTACTAGACGGCTCCCCAATGGAGCTTCCCCTCAGACAGGACCTCCTGTCACAAACGGGCGGCACGATAATACATCCTTGCCCAGAACTGTGGAAGCTATGGGCCTGGCCTCTGAGGGGGCCAGGTTCATAGATGCTGGTCTCCCAACTGAGGTTGTGGAGACCATCCTTAACTCCAGAGCTCCCTCCACGAGGAAGCTGTATTCCTATAAATGGAATTTATTTTCTACTTGGTCTCAGGTTACAGATGTAACCCTGGTTCCCTGAGTAGGGAACGAGACGCTGCGTCTCCTGCCGTACCCCCTGCATACTTGCGAGTGCTTGCTTCAGACTTGTTCCAGAAGCTAGCGATCTCTGCATCTGGGTATGCTTTATAGTTTCCTGTTCCGTGATGTCACCCGCCTCTGACGTCTCGCTACTTGATTGGTTAGATACATGAGTGCTTCAATGACGTTATCACGCAGAAGGTTCCCAATGCGTTATGCACAGCGTCTCGTTCCCTACTCAGGGAACCAGGGTTACATCTGTAACCTGAGACGTTCTCTTCACAGCGCTGAGCCACATTTGTCCAAGATGCCGTTTGACGCGCATCGGATGCGTTTTGGTGGTTTAAAATCGACGCTCGTGACTTGCGTGAGTGCTTTTACTGTAATTTAGGCAAACGCGCTCATAATAGGGGCCGCTCATGTGACGCGATATCTGTGAATGGCCCCTTAGAACGGCGACTTTTTCTTTGCATGTGGAATATGGTATGAGACAACTAGAGAACAATAATAAAATAATAATAATTTAGCGGGCCGGATTATGTTTTATTTTTGAGATCAGTTGCGGGCCGTGTGGAGGGGGAAGGCGGGCCGTAAATGGCCCGCGGGCCGGCAGTTTGAGACCACTGGCTTAAAGGCTTTCCCAAGTGAACAAACACTGACCTGACGAGGGAAGAACAACAGCACGACCAAGGTTATACTCTTGCGAGTAAACCTTTCACTGCATGGACCTTCAAGCAGCACAACTGCTACTGCAGAGGAATTTGGCTCATGTCCTGCATAACTCAAGTACCTCCGACCTACAGAAGATCCTGTGGATCGACCACCATCTGACCTACAGTTCTCTGGATTACACAAAGGCCCCAGCACTCAGTGCAGCTCTGCAACTGTTGGAAAGCAATGCAGTCTCTCTTACTGTAAATGGAAGGATACCAGTAGAAGACGTCTCCTGTCGCTGGACTGATCACTCGACTGTGAAACGTCACTTATATTAACACCACTTATATTTATAAGCTAACCAAACCTTTTCCCAAAGGCCTTGGCATTAGGTTTTTGCTATATGAGATTGCAATTTGTGTAGAGACTGTTTATTTCGGGTCAGCATATGCAGATAGATACATCAGACACATTATCTGTATTCATTGTAAATGCTTATTTACTATTTCATCCTTCAGATTGCAATAAATCAGATGCATCTGGTCAGATCACAAACTTCCTCCAATTTATAAAATTCTAATTCAGTCAACAATCTTCCATGATTGTTCTTTGTCAAGGTAAGAGTCCTTGGCTGGTGCCCTGAAATATTGGAAGGAATCATCTGACTCAATGTTAATATTAATACAAAATATTAATATTTGAGATCATAAATAACTACATTTGTGGTGCCCTTGTGTGAGGCTAATTCAAAATCACTACATAAATAACAATATTTAACAATCACTTCAATTACTTTTTAATTGCTTTTAATTACTTAGGTGTATGAGTAATTATAACTAATATTTTTTTATATATATATATATATATATATATAGTTCCCATTCAGTCAGTCACGTTCGACGTTACGTCGATACCGACGTAATGGGGTCTCGCTAGGGAGCCCAATCACCTCCAAGGATACAAAACAAGCCAATGGGAATTGGCCTGTGAGATTTACATGCCGGGCCCCACCCCCGGCATCCGGGTATAAATAGGGTGATCGGCTGATCATCCTTTCACCTCTTCAAGAGTGAATTTTCTGAACTGAGAGAGCAAACAGCAATTTTAATTGCTAAGGACAAGTTCCTTCAACAGCAATTTTAATTGCTTTTTCCTGTTTCTCTCTGGTGGCTGCTCGAATCTCTCCAGCTGGTTGGGAAGGCACGCTCAGCGGTGGGTGTGACGGCGCGCTGCCCACAGGACGGTGCTGCACTCATCCCTGTGTGCTTCGGTTGGTGAGGTGTACTAAAAGAGCAAGCACGGGCGATCAGCATCTTTTTCAAGATGTCTTTTCGTCCGTGTGTTTCTGGATGCGGTCGTTTCCTGACCTCCTCTGACGGCCACGACCACTGTCTCACGTGTCTGGGTAGACCGCACGCTGAGTCAGCGCTCGTGGATGGTACATGCCCTCACTGCGAGGGCATGTCCATGTTGGTGTTGAGATCGCGACTCTCCTTCTTTAACACAGAAGCGAGGGTCCCCTCTGCCACTACCCCAGCGTTAGTGCTCTGGGAGATCTGAGGATCACGGTGGGAGCCACTTCGTCGGGTCCGTCCCCACGAACCTCCCACTCCTCCACAACACCATGTGCCGTCGAGCTGCCGCCTGTTGTCGCGGGGCCCTCCTCGGGGGTGCCCCACGTCACTTTCGGCGCTCCGGAGGAGGATCGGATGTCGATCGCTGCATCGGGGAGTGGGCTGAACGGTTCAGGGAGCGACGACGACTCCGAGCTCCCGCCCTCCGGAGTGGCTGCTCAGTCGGAGGCGGACTCTGAACTAACAGCCATGCTTGCCCGGGCCGCCGCGGGCATCGGTCTCGAGTGGAACCCTCCACCAGGAACGGCATCTTTGGTTGGACCTGGCTGAGATGAGGGATGTCGACAAAGCTCGCTTTCTTGACGCCCCCATCTCCCAGGCCGGCCTCTTCGGCGACACTGTCGAGGACTTCGCTCAGCAGTTCTCGGCAGTGCAAAAGCAGACGGAGGTCAAACACATCTTCCCCCGGCGTGATGATGCCACCCATCCGCCACGGGCTGCGCCTCCATCTGCTCCTCGCCAAGGGCGTCTTCCTGCGGCTCAGGCTCCCGTGAGATCGGAATCTTCCCATCCTCCTCGAGCCACCCGCAGGAAGGCCACGCCACCCGCCCAGCCCGCCAAGCCTCCTTCCAAGAAAAGGAAGAAGGACAAGAAGCGGCCCTGAGACGGGAGACCCGGAGGTTTTGGAAGCTGCTCGGGAGACGGTGACCGCACCGCTCCTTCCCCCGGGAGAGGGCCCGGGGGAGAATCCTGTGTTGTGTTTTCTTTCTGTTCCGCCGCTGGCCGCAAGGACTCCACTCACAGCCTCGACTTGAGTTGGGCCACAGTGCTCCATGCTGCCCCCCCCGTGGGTACTTCTGTTGTCCGGATGGTTCCACTCGTACGGAGCTTGGGGGCGTGGCTACGCCTTCCCAACCCGTCCCGTTGGCTCATTCGGACAATCAGACTCGGCTACGCGATTCAGTTCGCCAGGCGTCCCCCCAGGTTCAGCGGCGTTCTGTTCACCTCGGTGACAGGTCCCAACGCCTCTGTCCTGCGGGTGGAGATTGCGGTTCTTTTGGCGAAGGACGCAATAGAGCCTGTCCCTCAAGCCGAGGTGGAGTCTGGGTTTTACAGCCCTTACTTCATAGTACCCAAGAAAGGCGGGGGGTTACGACCAATCCTGGACCTACGTGTCTTGAATCGGGCCCTTCACAAGCTCCCGTTCAAGATGCTCACGGTGAAACGCATTCTCACGTGCATTCACGCCCAGGATTGGTTTGCAGCCATCGACCTGAAGGACGCGTACTTTCATGTCTCGATCCTTCCTCGACACAGACCGTTCCTACGGTTTGCGTTCGAGGGGCGGGCATATCAGTACAAGGTCCTACCCTTCGGGCTGTCCCTGTCTCCTCGCATCTTTACCAAAGTCGTAGAGGGGGCCCTTGCCCCGCTCAGGGAAGTGGGCGTTCGCATCCTCAACTACCTCGACGACTGGCTCATTCTGGCCCAGTCCCGAGAGCAGTTGTGCGAACACAGGGACTTGGTGCTCAGTCACCTCAGCCAGTTGGGGCTTCGGGTCAACTGGGAAAAGAGCAAGCTCTGCCCCATGCAGAGCATCTCTTTTCTCGGTGTGGAACTGGACTCGGTCAACATGACAGCACGTCTCACCAACGAGCGTGCACAGTCGGTGCTGAACTGCCTGAACTCGTTCTCGCGGAAAACAGCGGTCCCACTGAAACAATTTCAGAGGCTCCTGGGGCATATGGCATCCGCAGCCGCTGGCTTCACGACCGAGTCCCGAGGTGGGCATGGCACCGTGGCTCACTCCGTGTGGTTATCACACCGGATTGTCGCCGCACGTTCAGCCCGTGGTCGGACCTTGCTTTTCTACGGGCCGGGGTGCCCCTAGTACAAGTGTCCAGGCATGTTGTTGTCACAACAGATGCCTCCACCACCGGCTGGGGTGCCATATGCAGTGGTCAGTCGGCGTCGGGCTCCTGGACAGGACCCATCGCCATTGGCATATCAACTGCCTCGAGCTGCTGGCAGTACTCCTTGCGCTGCGCCGGTTTCGACCGCTGCTGCAGGGCAAGCATGTACTGGTCCGGACGGACAACACATCGACGGTAGCGTACATCAACCACCAGGGTGGTCTACGCTCCCGTCGCATGTCGCAACTCGCCCGCCATCTCCTCCTGTGGAGTCAGCGCCGACTCAGGTCGCTGCGCGCCTCCTACATCCCGGGCGAGCTCAATCGTGCGGCCGACGCGCTCTCACGACAGCTCACGCTCCCGGGGGAATGGAGACTCCACCCCCAGGCGGTCCAGCTGATTTGGAGCCGGTTCGGGGAAGCACAGGTGGACCTGTTCGCTTCTTGGGAATCCGCCCATTGCCAGTTGTTCTATTCGCTGACCGAGGGGACCCTCGGCACGGATGCACTGGCACACAGCTGGCCCCGGGGCCTACGCAAATATGCGTTTCCCCCAGTGAGCCTCCTTGCACAGACACTGTGCAAGGTCAGGGAGGACGAGGAGCAGGTCTTGCTAGTTGCGCCATACTGGCCCAACCGGACCTGGTTCCCGGAACTCATGCTCCTCGCGACAGCCCATCCCTGGCGCATCCCCCTGAGGAAGGACCTCCTTTCTCAGGGGCAGGGCACCATATGGCACCCGCGTCCCGATCTGTGGAACCTCCACGTGTGGTTCCTGGACGGGACGCGGCAGACTTGAGTGGCCTACCGTCCGCGGTAGTCGACACCATCACTTCGGCCAGAGCCCCCTCTACGAGGCGCGCCTATGCCATGAAGTGGAGTCTGTTCGTTGAGTGGTCAGCAGAAGGGAAAGGCTGTCTCCAAACAGAGGTTGGCCCACTGGATAGTGGATGCCATCGCCTTGGCGTACCAGTCCCAAGGCGAGCCGTGCCCCCTCGGGTTGCGAGCTCACTCCACTCGGGGTGTTGCTTCCTCCTGGGCGTTGGCGCACGGCGCCTCTGTTGCAGACATTTGCAGAGCTGCAGGCTGGGCGACACCGAATACATTTGCGAGGTATTATAACCTCCGAGTGGAACCGGTGTCCACCCGTGTGCTTTCTACTCGTAGATAGCCGTGGGTGTTCGCTTGCTGTGCCATTTCCCTCGGGAGAGGGAATGCGAGCACTTTTCCCGCTCCTCAGTTCAGTTCCCCGTAACGGCGAACCCTGTGGAGTTTCTCCTGCATCCTGCAGCAGCCAGACGTGGCGGAGGCGTCCGGCGCCAGGTCCAGTACTCGTGTGTATGCCCGGTTGGTCTGCCCTTGTACTGGGCTAGATGCCCATATGCTGTGATTCCCCTCGGGTAATCCCATATGTGTTTGTCCACGGTAAGGTTTCCCTGACGGTAAACCCGTGTCTTTCCCTGGGCGGCTTCGCTTTGCCCCGTCTCTGATTGCTAGTCATTCCTCCCGGAAGGTAGGACCTACATCAGAGATCTCCCATATGCGTTACTGTTCTGACCAGTCCATATGTGTCTTCCACACGTTACCTCCCTTCGGGCAGGGTGTGGTCTCCGTAGCTTTCCCCTCCTCGGGGAACGCTTTCCTGGCGTTTTTGTCGTTGCTGAAAAACGAGGGATTGAGTTCCGAAGCACTCTTCCCCGTGGGGTAGGAACAGCAGCTTCGACTTTTCCACGGTAACGCCCTGTCCTCTTCATCCCACCGGTATGGAAGACATTCCAGGGCTTGCTCTGGGCGCTGGAGGGTTGCAAGTATGGGCCGCATTTGCATTTGGCACGTGTTAGGGAGGCACCTGCCTCCCTAACACTCGTAACGTGGTTCAGTTGCTATGGCGCTTTCCACGGGACCCCATTACGTCAGTATCGACGTAACGTCGAACGTGACTGACTGAATGGGAACGTCTAGGTTACTAGTGTAACCCCCGTTACCAGAAGGAGGGAACGGAGACGTTACGTTCCCCTGCCATAGCTTTGAGTCACCGCTGAGCGGCCAGATACCTGTCTCGGCTCCTCAGCAAAAATATGAATGAAGGTGAGTATGCCGGCCCTATTTATACCCGGATGCCGGGGGTGGGGCCCGGCATGTAAATCTCACAGGCCAATTCCCATTGGCTTGTTTTGTATCCTTGGAGGTGATTGGGCTCCCTAGCGAGACCCCATTACGTCAGTATCGACGTAACGTCTCCGTTCCCTCCTTCTGGGAATGGGGGTTACACTAGTAACCTAGATGTAATATAACTAACCCTAACCCTAACTATGTAAGTAAATAAGTAAAGGGATAAATCAAACAGTTATGTTATTCTTGTTACGGTCTTGGTTGCTGCAGAGATGAGGCATACATGGACTTCCACAATATAGGGTATTTTAATCATTGAAGGAGAATAACACAACCAAAAACACATCTAGCTAACAATAAGATCAGACAAGGAGTCCATTATAAAGGGTGTGCAGATGATAATGTCCAGGTGCAGGTATTGAGTGATGATGGGGAGATGACGAGGAAGTGAGTGAAGGTGATGACACAAGGAGGATGATGTGAAGTAGAGTCCAGGAACAGAGGGAATATTTATATATATTAGGGGTGTAACGATACTTTCATGTCACTATTCGATACATATCATGACACTAAACTCATGATACGAGATTATTGCGATACTACAAGACATAAAAGGATAACAAAAATGTACTGTTGATTAAAATGCTAAATTTGGTATTACATTGGGGGTGGAAATGAATAGGCTTGGACTGGTAACCCAATGCACAGGACAATGGTGACACCAGAATAAAAATATTCATGGATTCTAACGCTGAAACACATATTTATTTTAGATGAATATGTTTGCACTCTGTCAGTGACTAGATACATTTAAAATAATGCAGTCCACTGGTAACATTATATATATATATATATATATATATATATATATATATATATATATATATATATATAAATGTTTAATCTAGGGCTGTCAAATGATTAAAATTTTAATCAAATTAATCAGAATTTTCAGTGGATTAATCAGGATTAATCACTATTTACAATTACACCTGAATCCTAACCATTTTTTTTTCTGAAATGCATACCAAAAGATAAATAACATAAATAACAGTTCATTTAGTCTTAGTCTTGTGCCAAATGTCCTTGTTAGTTTTAGTCATATTTAGTCATTCACATATCTTTTTTTGTTAGTTTCTTGATAACAGACCGCTGCTAACTATAACACACCGTCGCCATGAAAAAACAGAGCGTTGCCATGGACACACAGGATTCTAACCGTAGAGACGGAGCGCACTATTTTCTTTAGCGGAAGCAATACAATCGTTTTTAAATCAATAAACTCCTTTTTAAATCATAATTTTGTGTCAAATTATTGATTTATTTGGTAGGTAGCAATGTAATAAACGGGATCCGAACTCGTTCTGAATATTTTAAAGGTGTAACAGCTGATGAAAAAGCAGAGACGATTGTAGACGAAAATTAAGAGAGTAGTTATCTTAGTTTTTATTTTATGCAAAACATTTTCGTCTCGTCTTTTTTCGTCAAATTCATGTTAATTTAGTCTTAGTGAGCGTTTTTGGACAGTGGTGCAGTCTTGCCATCGTCTCGTTTTAGTCATGAAAAAAAAAGGTCGTTGACGTACATATTTCGTCTTGTCTGACGAAATTAACACTTGATTTGGTTTAATTCATTCCAGAAAATAATCAAAGCAATGTTATTTGATAAGTTACAGACTGATTTACCTGCATGGGTAGGATTTACCATACAAGCTTGAACAGCTCCGGTGAAATTGAAACTCCTTGTTACAAATCTTGCAAATAACCTAGTACTTGTTAACTGTACCATCATCATTCTTTTTATATTTGAATCCGTCAATAGGCCCACTTTGCTCACCTTACTCCATTTCGCCTCTAGCTCCCAACCACTTCCCTGACTTTCCTGACCTGAATAATTTGTCACACTGCGCATGCGTGAAATGCGTTAAAAAAAATTGACGTAATTAACAACAAACAACTAATTAATGTCGTTAACGCGCTATTTTTGACAGCCCTAGTTTAATCACAATTAATCGCACACTGTTGTGAAATTAGGCATACACCATTAATCTTGTTTAACATGTCAATTTTGTCATCATTGCCTATCCAGCAAAGTAAACCATCAGATTGAAGTGTGATTTTCACAAAACTGTATTTTTCAGCTTTTTTTCCTAAAAAAGGACACTTGCAGACTCCAAATGGACACAAAATAATCAAATGATATAATTCCATATAATCAATAATTTATGTACATCAAAGCACCCATAAACACACACACACACACACAAAACCTTTCAGAATTCACAATATATAGTATGTGCAACAGTAAATAGCTTGTTTACATCTGAGACAAGTCAAGTTGTGATACTAAACAGGACCACATGGAGATGCCAAAAAAACCTAAACCGACCTCCTTGACCTGCATATATACTAAAGTACACAGCAAAATACACAGGACAAATACAAACATTATCCTGAATGTGTGTGAAAACAACGTGAATGTACTGAAATGTGTGTTTGCATAAATACATTGTGCGATCAGTGCATCGAGAGAGCTCATACATGATTTGTTTGCACATCAATATAACAAACTCATGCGTGCTTCTGTATGTCACAGCAATCGTCCTTACTTTGATAGCAATCCTCATCCATCAAAACTTTCATAGCAAGAAGCTGGTTTGCTTTATCCAGCCGAGAAACAGTTTTCATATAATCTGGCCTTCCAGCGGTGGGATATTTGAACGTTCCGTTCAGACAGGAACAGCGTGAGGGCTTGCGCTCTTCAGATTCAATGACAGAATATGACAGAGTTTGTGTTTTAAATCAAAACAGACATTGGAATGAATAATTCTCTCTGCCATCTCTGATATAATCAGCATGGACTTTTAAGATCATTTATAAAGATGATCTTACATTTAGATCTTCCCTGTTAGCATAGACACACCCCTGAGTGAGAAGCACAGAGTTTGTTTACTCGCTGTATCAGCTAGAGATATACAATGTCTGTGCCAAAAAAAATTACAAATGTTCTGCTGTTGGATGTACCAACGAACATACATATATGCTTCATATACTCCCGCCATATGAGTCACTGAGGACACTGTGGATGAAGTTATTACTCAAGGATGGATCAGTTCAAACTGTATGTGATCCTCTCCGGAGCGATACTGGTCATGGCAGAGAGAGAGCTTACACACTTTATTACAGTCCATTGGAGTTGTTTTACGGATATAAAGTTTACCAGTCCGTATATATTTGTTTACTGTCAGTTGTAACAAGTGCTTTTGTGTAATTCGCTGTGTATGTTAATGATAATGCAAGGGAGAGTTCCTGACATTATTAGTGGTGAGAATGTTCTGTCACCGAAGCTTGGAGAATCAGCTCTTGAAGCTCCGCCCTCTTAGGTCATGAGCAGCAGCTCATTTGCATTTAAAGGGCACACACTAAAACTAAAGTTTTTGCTCAATCCCAAAAAGTGGCAAGTTTAACATGTTATAAAAACATTCTCTGTGGGGTATTTTGAGCTAAAACTTCACATACACACTCTGGGGACATCAGAGACTTATTTTACATCTCTTAAAAAGGGGCATAATAGGTCTCCTGTAAAGAACAGACATGATACACGAGCACTTGTTGTGTTTCCCTCAATCATTGTTATAAGTTTGTGTAAAAGAACCATTCAATTTCCAACATTCAACAAGAGTACTTTGTACATTGTTACTGATTTGGAGTGCACACAAATTAGTTACATCGTATCTGTTCCTTATATTTTTTTCTATCTTTTGAGTTTAAGTTTACCGTTGACGTGTGGCGATCTTTCGACGTGGTCTGCTGCAGCCGCATCCTGGTGTCATGAAAATTGGTGCCCGGCCAGAACAGGGCCTTTAAGCATTATTGGTTCCGCCCAGACATTCCACTCGCTGAGGTTGCCCGGGGGAGATGGAAAACTTGTTGTTTTTATTAATTGATTGTTGTACATTTGCGGTATTTGATTGCACTTTGCTTTTCTTTATTTTGATTTGATATATTTCTTTTTATGATTCTATTTTGATTTATTTGATGTTATATGTTAAATGCAAAGTTTCATTTGTTTCCCTCTTAATTTGTAATGGGCCCATCCCTTCGTTTTTTTATTATTTTGTTGTGTTGTAAAAGATTGAGTTTGTAAAGTTGATTTTTTTTTTTTTCTTGGGTTCTAATAAAAACCCATGTTTATAGTAAATAGCTGGTGTTCTTGTCCTTGGCTTCTCGGTCCCTCACACCATGGTTCCCTGAGAAGGGAATGAGATGCTGCATCCCCTTGCCATACTTCCTGCATGCCTGGGAGCGTCTTGCTTCAGATCAGAAAGATGAAACAGCTGTGTTGCCGGCTCCCTTTATAGCTTCCGCGTTCCGCCGGCACATGTCATGGGATGACATTGCACCAATCAGAACTGGACTAAGTTGCACACGCCTTCAGGAGAGCTTACGCTGAAGGGATTCCCCAAAGTGTCGTTATGACGACGCAGTGTCTCGTTCCCTTCCCCCATGGTTACATACGTAACCTGAGACGTTTTGCTATCACAGGAACAAATTACATTTTAAAAAATATTAAAATAGAAAAAAAATTTACAAAAATATTTTACAATATTAATTAATTATTTTAGTGTAAATAAGTATTTAAATAATATATTTCATATATGTAAATGTAAATTATATATTCAATATATAATATCAATAAATAATATAGGTTCCTGATTTGATAACTGACTGCAATGGAATAGAAGAGTTAAAAGACAGAAAATTAGATTTTAATACAGAGCGAATCATACCTCTGCAACTGATGAATAATATTTTAGTGTTTCTCAGCAAATTAGGCACATCTGTGAATGAATTATTCTTAATGTCTTTATCTTACAATACCGAATGTATGCAATCATAAATCTGATGTGAACTGAACATGGCCCACTAATCACAGTCTGTCTTTGAGACTTCACTTCATTTGAATATGACTGTTATATACTTTGACAACAGTACTTTTGGCAGGAGAAAATGCTAGTCACTTGTCTGTAAATTGCTGCTCTGAAAGTAATTAAAATAATTGCATCATCAAACACTTTGTTTCCCATCTTTCTCAATGTTCTGAAACTTAAATGAAGACATCTAACATAATGAAATCCTTTAATGATTTCTTTTCAACAGCTTTTCAACAGTTTCTTTAACTAAAACATCATCATATTTCCCCCCAAAACTATCATTGTATCATGTTAGGAAGGAATGCTCTGGTTCAAAACAAGTTCTATGGACAGCATCTGTTACAGAAAATAATTTTGATTCATACCTGAGTTTGCAAAAACAAACAAAAATAATATTTACAGAGATTCTATGGCACAACATATTTTGCAGGTTTAAAGGCAAAAACTTTTTTATAAACTTTAAAATTGTCTAAATCATCCTTTTAGGGTTAAAAAAATTGGTTGCAACTTTGCACAGATATGTATTTTTATTTTACATTTAGATTAAATTTTCCATCATCTAAAACTCACCTAAAGTTAATATTTTGAAACACTAATAATATAGCAACACGTTTATTAAATGTAATCTTTATCAAAAAATCAATATCCATTTTTCATATTGTGCATTGCAATGATGACTAAATTCACCTGATGTTTTATTTTGTTTTTTATTTAATAAATTTCCCATTTTTGCCAAAGACACATACTATGATGTTAGTGTTACATGTTCTCTGTCTGACTGGACTTTTATGTTGTATGGGTACATTCCATTGTCCTCTGCATAAGTTTTGTAGTCCCCCTTGTAGTCCTTTTGTTTCATTGGTTCCCTTGATTTTATCCTAAGGTGTTTCTTGTTTCCTTGTTATCTTGTTAGCTTCCCTGTGTACAGGGACGTGCACAGGAATTTTGAGGGGCAGTTGCTCTGACCTAAAAAAAGGGCACTCCCCTACCAACCCCAATCCCCCCATCTCTCCCCCCACCAACCCAATCCCCCCCATCTCTCCCCCCCACCAACCCCAATCCCCCCCACCCCCACGGGCTATATGAAGGACTGAGAATAACCGTGGTAAGCGGAATAATTGACTCCGCTTCGAGTCGTGACCAAATCACCACCTCAGGTGTGCATTATTTTTCTAATAATTCAACGGCCCGTCGTCAATTATTCCTTACTTGAATCACAGCTTAAATAGTGTTTTGACATCGACAACCCAAGTGCATTTTACCTCAAACTTGCGTCTAGTTAACTTTCTAAAGTAGCAATCGCTTCTCAGGTCGACATTAACACACTGACAAAATCATATTCAGAATTAAAAATATTTTTATACCACTTTTTAATGTGTGATTGTGTAAAGGTTTTCACGAGATACCAACCTTTCGCGAACTTGCTTCCGCTTCCAACACTCGTTCTCATGGAGGCGCGGTGTGCACGGAGGGGAGGGGCTGTGCGCGCGCGAGTATGTGAGAGAGGGTGCTTCTCAATTCTTATTTGTGCATCCTCGTTTCCTTTCCTCGCTTCCTTTCCTCGCGTCTTAGCTCCACCCCTTCAGGATGCGAGGGAAGGACGCAAGGAAAAGAAGCGAGGACGGAGGAATTTAATCAAGTGAAATGATATATCCTCGCTCCTTTAGCGTCACTTCAAACCGTCATCAGCTGCGCTCGAGGGATCTACCCATATGTTGTTAAAGTTTGGTTATTTAAAAAATTATAATAAATAGTAATAAAGCAAGATGCCCCGTTGACATATATGAGGTATAAAGTTTATTTAAACTGTAAAAGTAAAGCATACATTTAAATTATTGTGACAGATATGAAGGGGGAGGAGAATGTATGCGTGCGTCATGTTTCTCGACAAGAAAGACTTCCGCAAAGGAAGTGTAGCGTGTCTGGACCGGTCACTCTCACACTCACACAAGGACCACACAACCACTTGTTGAGATTCAGCACTGTACTTCTGTAATTAAGAGAAATAATCAGTGGAGCAACGGGGCGACAGCTTCTCCCACTCTGGTACACACAGGATATTTTTCGGGGGAAGCGAAAATCACATGCGTCATCGGCTTCATACACAAGTAGACTGACATTATACAATAATGGAAAAGAATTATATAAATTTAAATCAATTATACTGCTTATAAATATATAAATATCTTGTTTTTCTTATACATCAGATCAATATTCTTATTCTATTACAATAAATATATTACAGTAGTGTATAATATAAAATAATTAGTATATTACAATAGTATATTAAATACAATATCTATATTACATTATTAACATATGCATTAATTCAAATATTTATACAATATAACTTCCTATAATAACATATAAACAATTATAATACCACTTGTATGTATAAACCCATATTTCACACATTAAACATCAAAAATGGAATAAAACATGGGATATAATCAGCACCGTACCATGTGCAGGCCGCACAAAGTGCGTCACAGACAGCATAAACAATTAAATTCGATTCTCTCTCCCATAACACACTCTCTGTACAATATACATTCATTATCAGTCAACTAAATCTCTTTTCTTTTTGAAACAGAACTGATTGATCGAACATACCTGTAATTAAGAGAAATAATCAGTGGAGCAACGGGGCGACAGCTTCTCCCACTCTGGTACACACTAAGCATACAATGCTAATTAGTTAGCGTCATGATATACATCATTTAAACCAAATAACACATTAAACGATACATTTTCATCATAGCTAACATAATCAAATGTTACTATAAATCAATCACATTCTTCCAGCAACAAATATGCATTTTAAACAAGTAACATCATCATACCAGGATATTTTTCGGGGGAAGCGAAAATCACATGCGTCATCGGCTTCATACACAAGTAGACTGACGCAATCGCTTGCCGTGCAAGAGGAAACCCCGCAGGTGCGTTCCACCGATAACGTTCCCTTCCCCAACAAATCCCCAAAGAAAAGTTCCGCTATTTTAACGCTATTTTCATATAACTTGTGAATGATAATATCGAAACAAAATTTCGTGAAGTTCACTATACCAATTTGTACAAATGTAGAAAAATATAAGCATTTATAAACCAATTTAAGAGAAGGGAAAAAAAATAAAATAAATAAAAATAATACAAATACAGAAGGAAATAAACAAAAGTCAGATTAAATCAATAAATTTTTCACACCAGTTACATTCTCCCCCCTGAACTTCACAAATTTTGACTATTACAGGGATAGTACACACTGGAGCGATTAGACAATCTGTTACCCAGAATATCGTGCAACAAAATATGTTTCCCACTCACAGGGAAGGCGAGTACGGCAGGTTGATCAGGCCCACTGCAATCACCCGCAAAAGGTGCCTTAAACACTATTCATCTCAGATGAAACTTCATCTCCGATCTGGAACAACAATGTACTGAGATACATTAACTCACAGATGTTTAATTGTACAACTCAAAATGATAGAAGAAAATAAAGTTCTAATGTACTGTACATTCTTATTTCAATAAAGATCTTACAACCCCACCAACTGGATTCAGAGATTTGATAGATTGAGTCATGTTCTCTATCAATCTGTTGACGGGTTTCACAATCCTACCCACTCTGGTCCGAACTCCCATTTCACCTTGACCAGGAGGTGGCTCAACAACTTCAGCAAGTGAAACATGACTATCATCATGGAGAACTGCCTCAGAAAGCAAACTGCAAGAATCACAACTTTCATCTGGATTGACTACATTGCTGCTCTCCTCGGTACAATCATCTTTTGACACAGGTTGTTCCTGTCCCGATGACTCAAGGACTATGTCCAATGATGCAGCACTATCAGGACAGCAGGACGACCTCTGAGAATCCTCAGAAGCTGCAGTCTTTTCCACCCAACTGGCAACTCGATCAGACAAAGAACACAACTCGGATGCAGGACCAACATCATCCATGGACACACTTCTACTGCTAAGGACAGATCCGCCACTATACTCGGGTAATTCAGGTTCTTCCAACTCAAGTGGCAGGAAATTCGCTTGTAACAACAAATTGCGGTGAACAGTTTTCTCCTGACCCGTTCTGGTGTTACGTATGCGGTAAATGTGGCACTGGGGGTTCAACGCAACTACCCTATAAGGCGTGGACTCCCACCTGTCTGCCAGTTTTCTCTTCCCACGTTCACCTTTGTTGGCCAGCAGAACTTGATCACCCAACTCAATGTTACGACCTTTCGTCCTTTGGTTGTACAACTCTGTCTGACGTTGCTGACTAGAGTCTATGTTCTTCTGAGCAACAGCAAGTGCCTCTTTCAGGTCAGCTTTTAATCTCTTTATGTACTTGTCGTAATCAACAACGTCACAGTCTCTCTCGATGTTGCCGAACATTACATCTACAGGCAGCTTTGGGATCCTACCAAACATTAAGAAAAAGGGAGCATAGCCGGTGGACTCATGCGCGGTACAGTTATACGCAAAGGTTAGGGTCTGAAGCAACTGTGACCACTTTTCTTTGGACCTTGGCGGGAGTGCTCTGATCATGTTGCCCAAGGTTCTGTTAAACCGCTCAACACTCCCATTTCCCATTGGATGATAGGCAGTTGTTCGTGACTTTTTTACTCCGGCAACCTGCAGCAACTCTCGAATCAGTTGGCTTTCAAAGTTGGCCCCCTGATCCGAGTGGATCCTGTCAGGAAACCCGTACACACAAAAATAACGATCCCACAATTGTTGTGCTACCTGCTTTGCGGACTGGTCACGGCAAAGGAAAGCATGAGACATTCGAGAAAAATGGTCAGTCACGACCAGCACGTCCACATTACGACCTTTTGAGCTTTCTGCTGTCCAAAAATCAATGCATACTAGCTCCATTGGACTTGATGTTTTCACGCTCTCTAAAGGGGCTCTGCCTTCGGGTTCGAGTGTTTTACTGACGACGCAGCGCTTACAACACTTAACGTACCTACGGACGTCTTGTTCCAACCCGACCCAAAAGAACCTTTGTCTGGCCAGGTGCATAGTTCTACCCTGGCCCTGGTGCCCTGCTTCATCGTGAACGCCTGTCATCACTTGCATAATTAAAGAAGATGGGACAATGTACTGTAACCGTTTCTTTCCTGTCAAGTTATCTTTGCTTACGCGATACAGCACACCATCGAGTAACTTTAATTTGTCCCACTGTTTCAAGACTCTGAGCACCTTATATGTCTCACCAGCACGCTCACGACGTGAGGCTCTCTTGCCCCTATTGACGTAAAACAGGACCCTGGACAGACAAGGATCGTTTTGTTGTCTGTCTCGAAGCTCGTCTAACGAGAAGACTGGTAACGGGCACTGCCCAGGAGGCAATAGATGTTGGGTGTCTTGGGCAATCCAGGAGATTGCCCTTGACTCAACTCCTGCTTCCCAGTCATTGTGACCCTCCAACACCGCAGACACTTCAGCACTGGAGAGTGGACAACGACTTGGTGTTACACAAGGAGAAAATTCAGCACTCTGGATACCAGCACTAAGCCTAAATGCATCCTGCACTGTGTCTCTCTCAAATTGCTCTGCTTCATTAAGCAACGCATTGTAAGGCTCATTCAGTAACCTCTGACTGACCCGGTTATGGACAAAGGGTTGACGACTTAAAGCATCGGCCACTACGTTCTTACTGCCAGGTATATACTTGATACTGAAACGATAGGGCGCCAACTTGGAAACCCATCTCTGCTCACACGCGTCGAGTTTAGGCTTTGTAAGGATGTAAGTTAAGGGATTATTGTCCGTCCAGACAACAAATTCATGGCCTTTCAGCCAGTGGCTGAATTTGTCGCAGACGGACCACTTCAAAGCCAAAAACTCTAAGCGGTGAGCAGGATACTTCACCTGAGCGCGAGTAAGGGCTTTGCTTGCAAAAGCGATCGGACGAGCTCTAGTCTCACCCTCTGCAACCTGTGATAACACAGCACCTAAACCGTCCATGGACGCGTCAGTGGACAAAATAAACGGGCGACCGAAATCAGGATGTGTGAGTACCACAGAATTGATCAAGGCAGCTTTTAACTGCTGGAAGGCCCTACTGTGCTCTTCCTTCCAGTCACCAGGACTCAACTTTCTGAATGCAGCAGCACCCTTCCCCGGAGGCTTCTTGCCCCTTGGCGCAGCGGTCAAAGCAAAAAGAGGTTTCGCGATGGTGGAGCAATTTTGGATAAACCTCTGGTAATACAGCACCATACCAAGGAACGATTTGATCTTTCTTTGGGAGGGAGTTACCCCATCTTCCATCCTTAAATCAGACTCTGTCACTGCTCCAATAACGCTGACCTTATCTGGGTCAGTCGCTACCCCTGAACTGTCAATGACATGCCCTAAAAACCGCACGCTCCTCCGGAGGAAATGACACTTTTTGGGCGCTAACTTTAAACCATGCTCTCTGAGCCTACTGAACACTAACTCGAGCCTCTTTATGGCCTCTCCCTCATCTGGGGCGTACACGAGTAGGTCATCCAGATAGCAAAGCAACGTCAGGAAGTTTTGATCGCCGAAGATGTTAGTCATTAGGCGCATAAAACTGGCGGGGCTATTGCACAACCCTTGCGGTAACCGATTAAACTCAAACAGCCCCATCGGCGTTGTGAAGGCCGTAAGCTTTTTGTCCTCCTCGGCCATTGCGATATTATAAAANACACCCTTGAGCCCTGACTGCAAGGCTCTGTGGCACATTCCTGCATGCTATCGCCTTCTACAACACATCACAGTAGCACCAAACTGCTAGGAAAAAGATTCTCTTGTGTTTTGCCCCACAACAACTCCTGCTAGCCCCCTTATTTCAGTTCTAACCATGCTTCCCCCACACACATTCACTGAGGGAGTCATTTATTTATTTTCATTACATCTCCTTTGATCGGCCAACACTGCGTGGGCCGGTGTGCCTGTGGTGCCCAGGTGCTGAGTGAAGCCATTTCCTTTGGGCTTAATTTCTTACCCCATAGCCCCGTTTTTGTTGAGACTGGACATCCAAGCCCGACTCCATGTGGAGTGTCCAAATGTCCCAAGCTGGATTGCTGAGTATAATTGATGGTTAAATTAAAGTGTTCGGCTGAGATGGAGAAGACATTTCCTCAGTTGATTCATATTTGACTCCCATTAGAAATTATCAATTTTTGGGGGATTCAGATAAGTGCTCATAAAAAGTTATGATTTGAACTGAATTCAACAGCATACAATTGCATAAATATTTTTTTTTTTTGTTTGGTTGTTGTTTTTTTTTGGCATGTATGATCTACTGGAATGTCTTTTAAAACCACTTAAAAAAGTACTGTCTTCAATACAAAGAGTCGTATAAAAGAAGTCGCCTAAAGCCAGAGGTGGGTAGAGTATCCAAAAACTGTACTCAAGTAAAAGTACAAGTACTTATAGAAATATTTACTCAAAGTAAAAGTGAAAGTAATAATCCTAATAGTTACTTGAGTAAGAGTAAAAAAGTATCCAATAAAAATCTTACTCAAGTAGCTCGTTACTAGTTACTTTTATTATATATATATATATATATATATATATATATATATATATATATACATACATACAGTACAGTCCAAAAGTTTGGAACCACTAAGATTTTTAATGTTTTTAAAAGAAGTTTCGTCTGCTCACCAAGGCTACATTTATTTAATTAAAAATACAGTAAAAAACAGTAATATTGTGAAATATTATTACAATTTAAAATAACTGTTTTCTATTTGAATATATTTGACAAAGTAATTTATTCCTGTGATCAAAGCTGAATTTTCAGCATCATTACTCCAGTCTTCAGTGTCACATGATCCTTCAGAAATCATTCTGATATGATGATCTGCTGCTCAAGAAACATTTAATGTGTACAATTGTACAAAATATTTGTGTACAATATTTTTTTTCAGGATTATTTGATGAATAGAAAGTTCAAAAGAACAGTGTTTATCTGAAATCTAATCTTTTGTAACATTATAAATGTCTTTACTGCCACTTTTAATTGATTTAATGCATCCTTGCTGAATAAAAGTATTAATTTCTTTAATTTCTTTTCAAAAAAAATAAAAATAAAAATTCTTACTGACCCCAAACTTTTGAACGGTAGTGTATAATGTTACAGAAGCTTTGTATTTCAGATAAATGCTGTTCTTTTGAACTTTCTATTCATCAAGGAATCCTGAAAAAAAAAAGTACACAACTGTTTTCAACATTGAAAATAATCATAAATGTTTATTGAGCAGCAAATCAGCATATTAGAATGATTTCTGAAGGATCATGTGACACTGAAGACTGGAGTAACGATGCTGAAAATTCAGCTTTGATCACAGGAATAAATTACTTTGTCAAATATATTTAAATAGTACTCAGTTATTTTAAATTGTAATAATATTTCACAATATTACTGTTTTTTACTGTATTTTTAATTAAATAAATGTAGCCTTGGTGAGCAGACGAAACTTCTTTTAAAAACATTAAAAATCTTAGTGGTTCCAAACTTTTGGACTGTACTGTATATACACACAATAGCATGTTATTATTTAATGTTTATTATTTAAATAGATATTTAATTTATTATCATAATTAGATATCTTTGCAACAAACAAACATAGAAGAGACAAGCATTATTTCTAGCATCTGTAACCCGAATGTATCGTTACTATATTAATAACGTATACAGCTAACGTTACATTTTAAAGAAGAGAGAAAACTCTTTACATGTGCTCGCGCACATATCTGAACTTGACACAAACAATGATCAAATACACATTGACGGATCTTCTTCGGTCTGTTCTCCAAAATGTAATCAAATGTATATTTCAGCAGGCGCGTGTAACTGCTTAACTGTGTCAATGCAAAGCGTTCATTTTCAAGACGAACAGGTCGCTGGCGCCGCCATTGCGCAATAGTATATGTATAAATTAATGTATAAATTAAGATATATGCCCATAAAAACGGTAAAGAAATATACTTTTGTTATAGTGACGTAATAATCTGTTTGGTTGTAAAATGTCGGCTATTGGCTGTATCATGAAGTAAAATCAAATGAAATCGATAGGCCCACCTGTGGAATTGTTCACAGACAGCATACGCAGCTCAACTAATAAAGGTCTTCATCGCTGGCAAACAATTGGATGCATTTGCAGATTTGCTTTTAATTGACTGTAGGTCCACTGCCACTTCATCCGCTCCGAGTGAGAAACCGCTTCAAACGATTCAGCGCGTGCAGGAACTGAACAAATCATTCAAACTGATTCGCAAATCAATTTAGACAGCTTTACCAACTTGTTTGATCAAGTCTTTGAACAGAATCGACTCAAAAGAGTGATTCATTTGTGAATGGGGCATCGTTCATGAAAAAAGAGACAGCGCGCATGGAATAAACTACGCATTTCTTAACATTTACAGTATTGAATTAGAATAAAGTAACGAGAGGAACGTTGCCCATTGTAGCGAAATAAAAGTACAGATTTTTCATTACAAATGTACTCAAGTTAAAGTAAAAGTACCCACATTTTAATCTACTCTAAAAAGTACAAATTTTCCAAAAAACTACTCAAGTACATGTAACGAAGTAAATGTACTTCGTTACTACCCACCTCTGCCTAAAGCCATATAGCAGGAAACGTGACCCGTCAAGAGGAACTGCAACAGTAAATCAGACCAAACTCTTGTGGTTGTCTAAGTGGCTTATTTCAGAGTAAAACCTGACAGGGTGCCATGACTTCATTCACATCTATGATGTTCTGAGTTGGAGGTCTCCATGTATCCAAAGATTATAGTCAAGGTCTCTCAATTCATCTGGTCTCACTTTTAAGAACTTCCTTCACACATCTGTCCTTGGCTTTAAAAGCAAGGTCGAATGTATACTTCGGCAGACAGAGTCAATGTTTTAAAATGAGAACACTGCACCATTTGACCCAGTTCTTCAAACAGGCAACCTGATAAGCAGTCAGAAACTCATTCACAATTAGTTTCACTAGGAATGCAGGAGTAGTAAAGAAATACTTATGACTCATTGGAACATGCCATATTCAATCATCCTTAACCGCATTTGTAATCTGGGAATGAGCCTTCTTGCTTTTACAATAGCTCAAGAGAGGTCTTTTGTTCAAAATTTTTGAGGGCTCTACAGGGAAGGTGAAAGCCAAGCTTAGGAAGACGGCGGCGACTTGAACACCCAGGTTGGGTTCCCTCAGAGGGGACGCTCTTGTTGGGACCACCACTGCGAATCTTGCCAGCCTGTTTCGTCCATTAGCTCTGCTGGGCCTCCACCACAGGAAACTTGTGTTGCATTTACTGCCGTTCTCACCACATGTATCCCACAGGACCCTTCTACCCTGGCTACAGTTACTGACTCTCTTTTTGTTTTGGGGAGAGGGGGTGGATCAGCGTTCTTCTGTAGATGTTATCTTTTCATCCAAGTTTTTTCCTTTGACCCCTCTCTCTCCATTCCAGCTGCGAAAGTGTTTATATTAAAGCGTGCAGAGAGCTCTCCCAGAGGTGTTGTAATAATTCAATGTTACAGTGGGAAAAGGGGATATTTAATGTTTAGAGAATAATTAAAGACAGAAGGAGAAAAACATGAAGATAAAGCTGTGTGATCAAGTGATCCAGAGGAGCAGAGTTTGGTTTTTCTTAGGTTAGGCTTAATGAAGCAGCAGTACAGGTAGTTAAAACAGCAGTTTGATTGTTTTGTCGAGCAAAAGTTTTCTTTTAGGTATGTTTAAGATGAAGTGAGCAATGTTGTTTCTCAATTGACTATTTTTTCCTAGGTTACTGAAGTTAATATGGTGTACAAGGGTCGCAATACAGAACATAATGTAGAAATAATCCAATATTTTGTCAAGTTGTACATAAAAATGCAAAGTTTGGCTGTGTAATCACTATGTTTGGACGTGCATGCTAGAAAACTGCATATATTAAATAATGTACAGTATTTAAAAAAAAATAGCATGCAAAACTGTAAATGATTATTATGAAACAATAAATGTTTTGCATGACCTGAAAACAATTCAGAGAGTGGTGTCCAGTTATTTCAGAAATAAATCGGCAGAGTTGAGCAAAGTAACTTTTAAAAGTAATGCATTACAATATTGCATTACTCACTAAAAAACTAACTGCATCAATTACTTTTTATGAAAAGTAATGCGTTACATTACTTTTGCAGTTTCATTTTCTCACCTGGGCTGGGCTTGCTTGTTTGTTTTTTAATAACAACCAAAAATATTATATTTTTGGCAAATGTTAAGGCCCTTTCACACCAAAAGTGAAATGAATAAGTCTGAGGCTTAACCCTCAGGGGTCTGAGGATTTTTGGGACCCTGGAGAAGTTTTGACATGCCCTGACATTTGTGCTTTTTTAAGTTGTTCATAAACATATTAATGGAAAAAGTGTCATTACACTGTATTCAGCACAAACTAGGCTACAATAATATGTGAGGAACATGTATGTACATGTTTGTGTTTTTGAAGGAATAACGTTTATGCGTGGTTATTGAAAAAACAAAAAACTTAAGTCACTGAAATAAAGCCAAAAAATATATATTAAATCTTTGTTCACAAGACTTCTGGGTATTTGAGGTTGTAGACTAGAGTTTTTGCTTCAAAATGAGGTAAAAAATTATGCTGCCTGCTTGTTCATATAAAACAATAGAGAGATTTAAATTTTTGAAAACATCTTTGGTCAAGAAACACAGTATGCGTGGAGGCGTGAATCCTCATGTATAATGGGTGATTCTCATCTGAGAAGACAAAAGAATCACATAATAATGACCTGAAATGACTTGCATATTAATGAGGCCTTTCAGTCAGGTAGGCTGTGAAAAAACCCTCTGTGATGGTGTATATCAAACATACAGAAAAAACAGCAATACTGTGAAATATTATTACAATTTAAAATAATGGTATTCTATTATATTCTTTAAAATATAATGTATTTCTGTGATGCAAAGTGTCTGAACAATTATGTTACCTCTATGGCATTTCATATAGGCTTTTAGCTTAAAAGCATGCACATTTGGAGAAATATTGATGGATTCTCATATGTTTGTCAATTTTCTATACAGAAGAGTAATATTTATTCAGGATTTATTGTCATTACTCTGGATACTGTGTTTTTAATTCATACTTGCAGCCGGAGGGCGCTCTGTACACCTTTAGTCCACAAATGCCTGAGCACTAAAGAAGAATAGGCAATCCAGGAACTAACCGAACTAACAGAGGCCAGAGATCGCAGAGATAACTATGGCTATTCAAAACACTTTTCAAGACAATAAATACACGATTGAGACGATGAATGCATGTATTGACTCAGAATTTGCGTCTGAATAGCGCTCCCTCCGTGGGCGTGGCCGCATTAGCGGATAATGAGCTGAATCACGGATTGCTGACATGGCTCTCTTTTCATACAGATTACATAAACACAGAATGTTTGTTTTCGATTTGACTTACACGATTTAAAACCTGACATTTCAACGTTTTTTTAGACATAAGTCTAATTTTTTTTTGTGATTAGTATTCACTAAGTTACAGTTCATTTTCTGAGAACTATCAGATTGGACTTCCTTCAGAGGGAGACGAGAGATCATGCATCATGTTAGTTTTCTTTATTTTACAAAAAGCACAACATTTTGTTTTTACTCTGAGTGTACACAAATAAAAGAAGATATTCCACAGATTAAAATGGTGTATAACTCTTAATTGTATGTGCAAGATTAATGGAGTATTTTGAGTTTCTTTCACACTGGTAAGAAAAAAAAACGCGGTGGTATCGCCGGCGATACCCTCAGACCTCAGAGTGTTAAGGAAATGTATATTTACACCTGTACAGTAGAGGGCGCAGCTCAAACAAACCTTTCAGCTGTGCTGCCATTCTGGATTAAAGAAGAATAGGATACAGGAGAAGGAAGTTCAACACTCTTATTTCTAAATCTAATCTAAAGTCATTTTTGTTTATTCATATGGTTGAATTAGATCATTGAAGGTGTAAGGACTTAGCCTATTTATTAGCTCAATTTAATTGTTACAGGGAATAAGAATTGAATCAACTGTAAATGTTACTGTAAGTATTCAAATTAATATTTAACACTTCATCAATTATTCGTCCAGCGAAAATTGAGGTTAGAGTATTTTACATTCTGGAAAAATATTATTCTGCGGCCAACAGTAACAATATTTTATTATGTTATTGTATTATTTAATTATATATTATAAGCAAGAGGTAACTTGATCTTTTACGTTTAAGGCAGTAATTTGACACACACCACAAGAAACTCGTAATTAAAATCAAAACAAGATTTATTGACACTTCTAATGATTACAGGAAACTAAGGCTAAACACACACACACACACACACATACACACATGCACACATACATTCGCGGAGTTGATGAGTTATGAAAAGTCCCAAGTCAGTGCTAACTTAACTCATAACCTGAGGAAAATCACAAAAGCAGAGCTTTGCTTGATTTTTAGGTTTAAAGGAGTTTCACCAGTTTCCAGCAAGAGAGAGAGAAGTTTGCTTGTACCTGCGTTTGCTGTGACAGCTGAGGTAATCGGGTTGTTCCGTGACTCGTGTACAGCGGAATCCCGTTCTGGATTGGCTGTCTTTCAGGTGACGTCTTCTCGGGAAAGCCCTGTGGGTTGCGCGGAAGCTTTGAAGGATGCTGCTGGCTGAGCGTCTGGCTTGAGCGGCTCTCTTCTTGGGAGACTTTGGTCAGATATTTCACGAAGTGTTTTGGAGTCTGGATGTGACGGCTGTCGAATGATCAGCGGCGCAGCTCGTGGTTGAAATCGGGTGTTAGATGGAAAATCAGCCCCGGTCAATCAGTTATCAATGACCCATGCGACTTTTCCGCCGTGGTCAAAGTAGCGGTGTTTCGGCTACCGGCTTCTGACCGATTTCGAGCAATTTCTGACCGACTTCTGGCTTCCAGCTTCTGACATTAGCTTGTTCGGACAGCATAGTTTTAAGGGAGCGATCCTCCAATGAGACGTTGCTACGGAGATTAGACACGCCTCGTCTATTGTCTATTGATCACATCGCGTGATATCTGCAGAACATTCTCCTGTTTTATTAACAACAATATAAAGTTTCTTACTATTTTCCTGATACTGAATTTCAATGTTTAATTCACACAGAATTACAGAGAATTATAAATTCTGCATTTAGAACTCAAACATGCCACACTTCTTACACACATATTACTAGACTGACCTAATTAAAACAATGATTACAATAATGCATTTGAAGAAAACCCACATATTGAATACATTGAATAGACATGTTAGTAATTACATCATGGCATGTATTATTCTGTATATAGTTAATACTTTAAGTAATCGACAATTGTCCCTTTTGAGATTCAAGATTGAGTCCTTAAGCATAGTTTAAACTTTGACCGGAGTCACGAGTGACCGGGTCACGATGGACGGTCAACACAAGGGAGGTATTGATAGGACAGATTCGTCTTTAAATCCGTTGATGGGTATTTTCCTGTTCCGTCCGATAATGCAAGAGGGTTTGTGAGAGAATCAATAGATTTAATGTGATCAAATCCACGCGATGGGTTCTGATTAGTTTATTGCTGATGAGCTAAGAAGTCCTTTAGACAGAGTCCTTTGTTAAAGAAGTCACGTCATCACTCCGGTTAAGGCTAGGCGTTTCCTGTCAGGAAATGGATCTTTTGGACCAAAATGAAGCTTTGTTCAATCATGTTGTTCATTGATAAAGTCATTGGTAGGTTCTGTCGAGCAATGCCCTACAAAGGTCAGCAGCAAAGACACTGGTTAATAAAGTGAGATTAAATTTAATATAGTTAGCCTAATTATTACAGGTTTGCGTAAAATTCTGAGATTGCATTTCAGTTTTTATTCATTTTGAGGAATACTGAATGTTTTTGTGCAAGTGAGATGAGTAAATGCATGTTCACATTTAGTCTAGAACTGCAATAACCATCGTTTACACAGCGCACACAACGCCTCTGCACTTTATTTTTCTCAATATGGGGACAGGAGAGGTGTCAATCAATAAATGGGAAAAAGTAACTTAGATATTTTGCTGTAAATTGAAAAAGTAATGCACTACTTTACTAGTTACTTTAAAATCTGATTACGTAACTTTGTAATCTGATTACATAACTCAAGTTACTTGTAATGCGTTACCCCCAACACTGTAAATCGGCTACTTTTTTCACATTTTCTGTAAAAAAATGTCTTCACTTGTGGTGTCTTAACAACAACAAAAATGAGTCTATAAGGTATTGTTAAAAATTATTTGACCAATGCAGTAGATTATCCCAGGGGGTTATGTTTTGGCTCTATAGTGTGGGCAGTTTACTGTATCCCCTGCTGATACTGTATGTCAGAGTTCTGTCACTCCAGTTGGTCTTATTCTTAGTTTGGTGACAGAACCCTTAAATTCATGTATTATGTTGTCCTTGTGTGAGTGTGTGACTTCAACTGTCCTTGGCCATGCGCTCTCTCTTTTGCAATATGCATTGTGTGCGCAGATCGTGGTGTCTGGATCCTGGCCCTCCTCTCTAGTTCAGTTTCGGTTCAACTTTGGGATCCAGACATTCATGCCTCATGTTTTATCTTTTGTTGTTAACACACATTTGAGTGTGCATTACCTCATCCTGTGCTCTTATCAGGTCTTGTGTATTTTTGTTAAAGTCATACCTGACTTTTGATCTGTTTCATTGGCTGGGTACTCTCTGTTTTGTCATGTTTGGTGTAGCATGCAGCTTGTGATGGTTTTCATTGGCCACGTGTTCTTGTATTGTGATGTTCTGTGTGCACATGTGGCTTTGTAATGTTTCTTTCTATGTGCTATGTGCTCCTCTTTCTATTTGTCTTGCCTTCTTGTTATCTCATTATTAGTTCATTTGCCCCACCTGCTCTCCCTCATTACCCTCCTCATTTCATTCTCTTTATACACTGATGAGCTGAAACATTATGACCACCTGCCTAATATGCATGCTGCTAAAACAGCGCCAACCCACCAAGGAATGGACTCTTTAAGACCCCTGAAGATGTCCTGTGGTATCTGGCACCAAAACATTAGCAGCAGGATCTTTCAAGTCCTGTAGGTTGCGAGCCACCATGGATTGAACTTGTTGGTCCAGCACATCCCACAGATGCTCAGTTGGATTGAGATCTGGGGAATTTGAAGGCCAGGGTAACATCTTGAACTCTTCACCATGTTCCTCAAACCATTCCTGAACAATGTGTGCAGTGTGGCAGGGTGCATTATCCTGCTGAAAGAGATCACTTCCACCAGGGAACATCATTGTCATGAAGGGGTATACCTGGTCTGCAACAGTGTGATGTGGCACATGTCAAATTTATGTCCACATGAATGGCCACATGAATTCTCAGCAGAACATTGCGCAGAGCATCACACTCCCTCCATCGGCTTGTCGTCGTCCCAGAGTGCATTCTGGTGCCATCACTTCCCCAGGTAAATGGTGAACAAGTACACGGCCGTTCACGTGATGTAAAAGAAAATGGGATTTATCAGACCAGATGACCTTCTTCCAATGCTCCAAGGTCCAGTTCTGATGCTTGCATGTACGTTGTAGCCACTTTTGATGGTGGACAGTGGTCATCATAGGCACTCTGACTGGTCTGTGGCTATGCAGCCCTATATGCAGAGTGTGATGCACGTTGTGTGGTGTGACACATTCCTCCCAAAACCATCATTAAAATTTAGTGTGACTTGTGCCACAGTAGACCTTTCTGTTGGCTCGGTCCAGACGGGATAGCCTTCATAGCCCTCGTGCATCAGTGAGCCTTGGGGGTCACCGGTTTGGGTTTTTTCCCTCCTCAGACCACTGTTGGTCATTTTTTTCAGTGCAACTCCATTGCCTGAGAACTTTTAGCGTACTCTATTCAAGTTATTAAAATATAATATTTTTAAAATGTGATAGTATAACTGAAGTTACAGTGAAGAATAATAGTTCCCTTTCAGATGGTTACGTTCGACGTATGTCGGAACTGACCGAAGAATTGGGGATCGCTTTGAGAGACCAATCTACTTTTGAATGTAAGAAAAACAAGCCAATACACACTGGCATGCGAAAATTGCAACAGTTGCTCCACGCTGCAGTGCAAGTATTTAATGAGCAGGAGGTGCGTCACATATTTGCTTTTTGCTTCGGAGCCGAACATGTGCTGTTCCTGTTTTTTGTTTTTTGTTTCTCTAACGAGAGTTGGTGGAAGACAAGCTGTTCTTTTGGGAAGGAGCTTCTGCATGACTGGTGCGGGTGTGACAGTGCTGACAGTGTTTGCCGCGTTTTCACGAGAGCAAACAAAAAACAGCTGTTCTCACAGCTCTCCAGAGAGTGCGCCTTCAACAAGGGTGCTGTTTATACAGCGTGAGTGCAACAGGCTTGCACTTTTGTACCTGTTTGTGTAACCACTGCCAGATGAGTACCAGAAGAGTGCAAATTCCTAAAAGAGCACACACATTTTGATCCTGCATCTTTTTCACGATGTCATTCAGACTGTGTGCTTCTGGATGCGGTCACTACCTGGCTCCAGATGACGGACATGATTACTGCCTCACGTGTTTTGGGCCTCACGCGCTGAGGTGGCACTCATGGATGGATCACATTCTCACTGTGGGAACATTACCATCTCAGTGTTATGGTCGAAAATCCAGTATCTTGAAAGAACTGAAGCCCCTTTGTATATTCCCTGATCTAGTCCTTTTTTCGGGCCAGCTCAGAAGTCAACCCACCGAGTCAACCTCCTCGGGCTCCTCACTCCTCCACAACACTGCAACCAGCTATGGCTGAAGCTGGCAGATATGCGTGAACCCGACAAAGTTCAGTTCCTCAACACCTGTCAGGCCACCCTCTTCGGCAATGCCATTGAAAACTTCACCCAGCAGTTTTCAGCGGCACAGAAGCAGACGGAGGCACACATCCTGCCCCAACGACCAGCTGCCGCCTCCACCCAGTTGTCGGCTGCAGTGCCTCCACCTGCTCATCGCTGAGGGTGCCCCCCTGCGACCCACCTAGGCAACAGGCGGCCGGCTGCAAGAGGAACGCCCAGCCCGTCCAGGTCCAATTTCCTCTATCTCTGGGTCACAAGAGGGTTTGGTTGGCAGTGTGCGACTTGTTAGAAACACATGTCCACTCCCATTCTCCATCTCTCTTCACCAGCGGGCAGCAGTGTGCGGTTTCCAGGGTGCCACCAGGGCAGACACACCCTCTGCCCCACCCTGGATCCAGGTAAGTGTTGCAAAGCACACCCAGACTCCACTTCGGGCCACCTCAGTGCCTCCTGAGTCGAGTCCCTGTGTTCCACCTCACTGCCTCAGCCCGGGTACGTCTGTGGTTCTGTTGGTCCCGCTTGCACGATGTCTGTAAGCCTGGCTAGCGCCCCCCAGCCTGTCACGCTGGCTCAACCGTACCATCAGACTCGGCTATGCAATTCAGTTCACCCAGCGTCACCCCAAGTTCAAGGGCATCTACTTCACCTCTGTGCAGAGATGTGATGCCCCTGTCTTATGGACGGAGATCGATGTCCTACTGGTAAAGGGCACAATCGAGCTGGTCCCTCCAGCCGATATGAAGACAGGGTTTTACAGCCCCTACTTCATTGTGCCCAAGAAAAGCGGTGGGTTATGGCCAATCTTGGACCTGCGAACCTTGAACCTTATGGACAACACTGCGACCATTGCGTACATCAACCACCAGGGTGGTCTATGCTCCTGCCGCATGTGGCAACTCACCCATCATCTCCTCCTCTGGAGTCAGAAGCATCGGAGGTTGCTTCGAGCCATTCACACCCCTGGCGTGCTCAATCGTGCAGCTGATGAACTCTCAAGACAGCCTGCGCTTCCGGGAGAGTGGTGACTCCATCTCCAGGTGGTCCAGCTAATATGTGACCTCTTCGGAGCCGCACAGGTAGACCTATTTGCCTCTCCAGACTCGACCCATTGCCAGTTGTTTTATTCCCTGACTGAGGGCACCCTTGGCATGGATGCACTGGCACACAGCTGGCCCCGGGACCTTCGCAAGTATGCGTTTCCCCCAGTGAGACTTCTTGCACAGACACTGTGCAAAGTCCGGGAGGACGAGCAGCAGGTCTTGTTAGTTCACCATACTGGCCCAATCTGACCTGGTTCTTGGAATTCACACTCCTCGTGATATAATACGGTCCCACTTTCATAAAAACATTTGCACTTGGTTGTAAAAGGTGTAATTATACAAGTTTGGGCTGAGTTTTGACCAGCAGGTGCCGCCAGCCTTTGAACGCTTCGAAAGAGAGAGTGAATCTTTTTGCGAAGCAATAGATTCAATTGATTCAGAGTTTTCAAAGGCTTTGTTTTTCCCATCACTAAAACAAATTTTAAATGCTAGATTTTGTTTGATCAGGCATTACAAACAAACCTAAGTACTGTACTGTCAGACACCAAAATTTTAGTGAAAGAAAAAAAAATTCCATTGATGCCAAAATTTAAAAGAAAAATAACATAAACAAAATAATACAGTATAGTAAAATATGAAATAAATAAATGGTATAGTTCTAAAAAAATGTACTGATTACCTTAGTCGGCAAGCTGACACTGTTTTACTAAACAATAGTAACTGTAAATGACCATTAAATCCCCAATCACTGAAGTAGGCCGTCATCTTGACCTCCAACATTAGAGGGCAGTATTGCCATAGAATTCCTGAGATTTCACAAGAAAGGACTTTATTATTGAACTTGTGCCAAATGTTACTTTGTTTTGGTTTACTAATAATTCTCGCTGCATACTTAATGTGGACATTTGTATTCTTATTTGTTTTATTAAGTGTTACATTTTTACCTCACATGCTTTTATTTTGAAGTCTGGAAAAGGAAGTGCAGCGGCACCCTGTGTGTATTTTTGCGCACTTTTTAGGTGAAGCATCATTCTGATTTAACATTGCAAGAGACAAACCTTTGGGTATTCACTGTAAAAATGTCCGTTTAAAAAGGTTTCTTTCTACATCTTAGCTCCTGGCTGAAGGGCACAAGGTACCGTTTTATGTTGTGTGGTAAACTTTGAAAGACTTTGAAGTGTTTATTTTATCTATCTCTTTCTTTAGCTCATGTTGTTATTGCCTCGTCAGTGTTTCTCTTGATTTGAACTCCAGATAGATTGTTTACACTAAATCAGCACTTTAATTTACGCTTTTCTCTCTAAATTGAGATTGTCAGTTTTACCAAAATTAATTAATTAACTCATGTTTCATGTAACGTAGTTAACGTTGCACTCTAAAAGGAGATTGTTGTAACTAAAACAATTCATAATTTCATATAGCAAGTTTACTAAATGTGATTTATTGACACATTATTCATGATGTAAGCCAATTAATTGCAAATTTGTATTCGTTTATAGATTTATGAATATTTGTATACAATTTGCAGACAGATGTCTAATGATTGATTGTTTGTTTGTTTTTATTCAGCTCTTACGGTGTTTTTGGAAATTAAATTCTTTATAAACATCAGTTCCCGAGAGTAAATTGCATCTGTTCAGCCGGGAATGCTACAGTAAGAGCTTTACCCAGAAGAACAACAGCTTCACCTAATCAGTCCTTCCTCACCTCTCTCAGCTGTCTAATGACAACCAGAGGACTTGATCTGATAATCTAGTCCAATGCACTCCTGTAAAGAAAATGGATGCTTCTGAAAATAAAGACCCCGACCAGCAAGTGGAGGCCCCTCATAATGGAAAGGAAGAGGAGGAGCTTCACCTTTGTAGTCGACAACGCAACCCCACGGAGAAGATGCGTGCATATAAAAAGGAGGAGGCCCTGAAAAGGGAGAAAAGGTTGATTCAGCTGTATGAACAATGGAAGGACCTGGCTCGCAACACAAGGGAAGAGCTAAAAACAGACGTTAGTGAGAGGCAACTGGTGGTGCTTATTAACACACTTGA
This sequence comes from Megalobrama amblycephala, assembly GCF_018812025.1. Taxonomy (NCBI): domain Eukaryota; kingdom Metazoa; phylum Chordata; class Actinopteri; order Cypriniformes; family Xenocyprididae; genus Megalobrama; species Megalobrama amblycephala. Next base: position 23,826,020 of record NC_063060.1, read on the forward strand.
GAAGGGAAGGGATGATGTTATGCATGTCTACCTGGAAATCAGAGATTACATTGCTCCATCCAGTGACACAAGACGCAGAATCGACACGTGTGAAGCTGTGACAAAAGATATTTCAAAGATAATTTTTGACAGAATGGCATGTCTTGAGGACTTTGATAGAGAAAAGGTAAAACACAGCCTGCATGAGTTGCTCCAATACAATTATGCTCGCTCCGTCTATGGATCCACAGTCTCACGCCCCACATCATCAAGGTCTACAGTTATGTCCATTGCAGCCAAGCGTGCAGATGCAGCAGCTGATTTAGCAGCCAAAGAAGCTGAATACTCAGTCATACAAGAGATCGAAGCTAGAAAGTGTGAACTAGAAAAACTAAAGGCAGAGAAGGATCTAAAGGCAGCTAGAGCCAGACTGCAGGCCTATGATCAAGAAATGGCACAGGAAGTCAGCATTCATTCTTCACGCTCGCATACAAGGGAACAGCAGGATGTGAGTGTAGCGGTGCAGGAGCATGTGGTTCCATTTCCCATCCAATGTCCTACCAACATCACAGCAACACTACCTCCTCCAAAATCTGATATATCTTATCTCGCTCAAGCTGTCCAAGATAGCATAGCCCTGAACAGACTGCCTACAACAGAACCATCTGTGTTCAGTGGTGATCCTATCCAGTTCATTGAGTGGAAGGCTGCATTTGTGTCGCTCATTGATGGAAGGGCCATTTCTTCTGCTGACAAGCTGCACTATTTAAAAAGGTATGTTGGTGGGCCAGCTCGTAAGTCTCTTGATGGCATCTTCTACAGAAATGATGATGAGGCTTATAACGATGCATGGAACAAGTTGAACTAACGGTATGGACAGCCATTTGTCATACAGAAGGCATTTAGAGAAAAACTAGCTAAATGGCCTAAGATTCAGCCTAAAGATGCTGAAGGTTTCAGAGATTTCTCTGACTTCTTGAATGCGTGTCATCAAGCTATGCCTCATGTCAAAGGGCTTGAAATATTGAATGATTGTGATGAAAATCAGAAACTTGTACACAAATTACCAGATTGGGCAGCAGCACGGTGGAACCGTCAGGTCACGCAGACACTTATTGAGACTCATGACTTTCCAAAGTTTATAGATTTTGTGACCTTCATGTCAATGGAAGCAGAGGTTACTTGCAATCCAGTCACCTCCTTCAGTGCTCTTCGTGCCTCTGACCCCACTTCAGAAAAACAAAACCTTAAGGACAGTAAAAGGAACAGGGCTAATGTCTTTCACACTCAAACGGCTACAGAAAATAAACAAAATGATAAAAACGAACAAAAGCCCACTAAAGGAAATTATAATATATGTCTCTTCTGCAAAGACAGCAAGCATAAGATTCACAGCTGTTTTAAATTTGTGGCAAAGCCATTAGAAGAGAAACGGAAATATGTGAAGGAGAACAAGCTCTGCTATGGTTGCATGAGACCAGGCCACAGTGCAAAAGACTGCCGTCACCGTCTATCCTGTGACACCTGTAGAGGTAGACATCCAACGTGTCTACATGATGAAAACTACACAAAGAAAGTCAACTATGCAACACCCTCAAACCAAGGTGGCACAGAGATGGCTACTAGTACATCTCACAAAGTAGAGAATGATGAGCCATCCACCAATACTTCAATGATAGTGCCAGTGTGGGTATCAACCGAGAGGAATCCAGCCTTTGAAAAACTTGTTTATGCTCTGCTTGACACCCAGAGTGATACTGTGTTTGTCGACCGCGATCTAAGCAACAAGCTACAAGCTGACTCCTGTCCTGTGAGACTGAAGTTGACAACCATGACTGCAAAGGATGTTGTTATGCCGAGTGAAAAGGTGTCCGGTCTCAAAGTAAGAGGCTTCAGCTCCCCTGTTGTCCTCAACCTTCCTCCTGCCTACACTAAGGACTCCATTCCAGTGAACCGTACTCACATCCCTACTTGTGACACAGCACGACACTGGAAGCATCTCTCTACAATAGCTGACAAAATTCCACCACTGCAGGATTGTGAGGTTGGTCTTCTGATAGGCTACAGCTGTCCAAAGGCTTTAGCACCAAAACAGGTGATTTTAGGAGGAGACGATGAGCCTTATGCAGTCCATACAGACCTAGGATGGAGTATTGTTGGTCGTCTGTCTTCACACCATGAATCACAAAACTTCAACACCATCTGTCATAGAGTCAGCATTAAAGAGCTTCCCCCAGTGACTCCAGCAGATGTGATTAAGGTTTTGGAGTCTGACTTCAAAGATGCTGGTGAAGATAATAAAACTGTGTCGCAGGATGACATCCTCTTCTTGAACAAACTGCAGCAAGGCATAAGGAAGAACGATCACGGGCATTACGAGATGCCTCTCCCATTCAAAGAGAGACCTCACTTGCTTAACAATAAGCAGCTTGCCATTGTAAGGCTCAATCATCTTAAAAGGAAATTGTTGAAAGATGAAAGGTACAAGGAACACTATGTTAGGTTTATGGAAGAGGTCATTGAGAGAGGTGATGCGGAAGAAGTGCATGATGAAGGAAAGGTTGGAGAGAAGTGGTACATCCCTCATCATGGGGTCTATCACCCTAAAAAGCCAGACAAGCTCCGTGTTGTCTTTGACTGCTCCGCCAAGTACCAGGGAACCAGCCTCAATAACCATTTGCTCCAAGGCCCAGATTTAATGAATAAGCTGACTGGTGTTCTTGTAAGATTCAGAAAGCATCCCATTGCCTTTATGTGCGATGTTGAAAAGATGTTTCACCAATTTCATGTGCAAGGAGCAGATCGAAACTACCTCCGTTTTCTCTGGTGGAAAAACGGAGACTTAACTCTACAACCACAAGAATACCGCATGAAGGTCCATCTTTTTGGTGCTACCTCATCTCCTGGATGCGCCAACTATGGTCTGAAACATCTCGCCAAGGAGAATGAGTGTACGTATCCTCTTGGCTCAAAATTCATCACAACAGACTTTTATGTAGATGACGGTGTCACCAGTGTAGCCAGCGCAGAAGAAGCTGTCCAGGTAGCAAGAGAAGCTCGACAACTGTGTGCCTCAGGTGGTCTTAGACTGCACAAATTTATTTCAAATGACAAAGTTGTCCTGGATAGCATTCCAATTTCTGAACGAGCCATTGAAGTAAAGGCCTTTGACCTCAACTTTGATGACACCCCGTTAGAGAGAGCTTTAGGTATCCACTGGCACATTGATTCTGACAGATTCAGATTCTCTGTTGACCTCAAAGACCAGCCAGCTACACGCCGTGGCATACTATCCACAGTTGCATCACTGTATGATCCGCTGGGCTTTATTGCTCCTTTTGTGCTCAGTGAAAAATTAGTGCTTCAGGAAATGTGCAGAAACGGAACAGGCTGGGATGACCCTCTTCCTAAAGAATTGCAGCCAAGGTGGGAGCATTGGAAAGCTGATCTTATGAACTTGGAAAAGATCAATATACCCCGCTGTTATATACCTGCAAACTTTGGAAAGGTCATAAAAAGAGAACTTCATCACTTCTCTGATGCGAGCAACAGCGGATATGGCCAGTGTTCCTATTTAAGAGTCACAAACGAAGAAGGTAACATCCATTGTGCCCTGGTCATAGGTAAATCCAGAGTTGCTCCCATTAAGGTCCAGACTATTCCCAGGCTCGAATTGACTGCTGCTGTCATCTCAGTTGCCATGAGCAATATGCTTAAACAGGAGCTGGAATATGCAGACATAGAAGAACACTTCTGGACCGACTCTCAAGTAGTTTTGGGGTACATTAACAACGAAGCACGCCGCTTTCACACGTTTGTGGCAAACAGAGTGCAGAAGATACATCTCAGCTCTACTCCTCAACAGTGGAGATATGTTCATACTAATGAAAACCCTGCTGACTATGCATCAAGGGGTTTAAATGCTGGTGAGATTCTTACATCCAGTTGGTTGACAGGGCCAAGATTCTTATGGAAGAAGGATATGCCTCCTGTTGCAGATATTGACACAGCACTAATGACTGGAGATCCTGAAGTGAGACAGGCTCAGACACTGAGTGCAGAAACAACAGAAGTCACCCTCTCAGACCGCTTATCAAAGCTGTCTTCATGGTCTGGAGCTGTACAAGCTGTGGCTCGCCTTGTTCGCCGAGCCAAAGGGGATAAGTCCATCGGTCACAGTACGGTAGCTGAACGAGAAAATGCTAAACGCATCATCATTAAAGACCTCCAAAGAAACACCTATACAGGGGATATAAAGTTATTGAGCAAGGGGGCCCAGCTGTCACCTAGCAGCAAGCTGTATCATCTTGATGCCTTTGTAGATCAAGAAGGAATACTCAAGGTGGGAGGAAGGCTTTGCGATGCACCCCTACCTAGCTCAGTCAAACACCCAGTGATCATTCCTAAAGATCACCATATAACAAAGATGATCATTTCTCAATGCCATGAGAATGTCAAGCACCAAGGTAAGGGCCTTACAATTAATGAGATCAGATCACAAGGCTACTGGATTTCAGGAATGGGCAGAGCAGTAGCATCCCATGTGCATCACTGTGTGACATGTCGGAAGCTCAGGAGACCCACCGAAGAACAAAGAATGGCCGACCTCCCTTCGGAGCGTACAAATCCATCTTCACCCTTCACATACTGTGGTATGGACTGCTTTGGTCCCTTTGTCACTAAACAGGGTCGAAAGGAACATAAAAGGTACGGCCTCCTCTTCACATGTTTCAGCTCCAGAGCTATTCATATTGAAATGCTAAATGACATGTCTACAGATGCCTTCATCAATGGCCTGCGCTGTTTCGTTGCATTACGGGGAGCAGTGCGCCAAATCAAATGTGACCAAGGCACCAACTTTGTAGGAGCCAAGAATGAGCTGAAAAATGCCCTCAAGGAGATTGATGCAGATCGTCTGACAGTATTCTTAGCTGAGAAGCAGTGCGACTTTGTCCTAAATGCGCCCCATTCTAGTCATGCAGGTGGGGTATGGGAGAGACAAATCAGAACAGTGAGAAATGTTCTTCGCTCAACTCTCTCACTCTCTTCTGACAGACTGGACGATGCATCACTTCGGACATTCTTTTACGAAGCTATGGCGATCGTAAACAGTAGACCACTAACAGTTGACAACCTAAACGACCCCAACAGCCTTGCACCTCTCACCCCTAATAACCTGCTTATTATGAAGTCCGTTCCAGCATTACCACCACCAGGCAGATTCATCAGAGAAGACATCTATGCAAGAAAAAGGTGGCGTCATGTTCAGTACCTCGCAGAGCAGTTTTGGAGTCGCTGGCGTAGGGAGTATCTTTCCAACATTGCCACCAGGCAGTGCTGGCACAGAGCAAAGAGAAACCTGCGAGTAGGAGATATTGTCATGGAAAAGGCTGATGGTCTGCCTAGAAATGAGTGGCGGCTGGCCAGAGTTACAGAGACTACTACAGATAAAGATGGGCTTGTGAGAAGAGTCAAGGTATGTCTTGGTGACCGGAATCTGGAGAAGGATGGTCGTCGTCTCAACAAGCTGTCTGTCATTGAACGCCCAGTCCAGAAGCTGATCCTGTTGCTAGAGACCGTCTAGCTGCTTCCAATAGCAACCAAGTGTATCCTTTTCATTATATTACTTAAATTCTAGCATTTAATCTCCTTAGTATGGGCACTCTTCATCCGTCTTTGAGTTAAAGGTCATTTTTTATTTAAAAATCATTTGTAATTTATATTTCTTGATGTCATACAACTCACTCATGATTTGTTGGGAGTGTAAATGACCATTAAATCCCCAATCACTGAAGTAGGCCGTCATCTTGACCTCCAACATTAGAGGGCAGTGTTGCCATAGAATTCCTGAGATTTCACAAGAAAGGACTTTATTATTGAACTTGTGCCAAATGTTACTTTGTTTTGGTTTACTAATAATTCTCGCTGCATACTTAATGTGGACATTTGTATTCTTATTTGTTTTATTAAGTGTTACATTTTTACCTCACATGCTTTTATTTTGAAGTCTGGAAAAGGAAGTGCAGCGGCACCCTGTGTGTATTTTTGCGCACTTTTTAGGTGAAGCATCATTCTGATTTAACATTGCAAGAGACAAACCTTTGGGTATTCACTGTAAAAATGTTAGTTTAAAAAGGTTTCTTTCTACATCTTAGCTCCTGGCTGAAGGGCACAAGGTACCGTTTTATGTTGTGTGGTAAACTTTGAAAGACTTTGAAGTGTTTATTTTATCTATCTCTTTCTTTAGCTCATGTTGTTATTGCCTCGTCAGTTTTTCTCTTGATTTGCACTCCAGATAGATTGTTTACACTAAATCAGCACTTTAATTTACGCTTTTCTCTCTAAATTGAGATTGTCAGTTTTACCAAAATTAATTAATTAACTCATGTTTCATGTAACGTAGTTAACGTTGCACTCTAAAAGGAGATTGTTGTAACTAAAACAATTCATAATTTCATATAGCAAGTTTACTAAATGTGATTTATTGACACATTATTCATGATGTAAGCCAATTAATTGCAAATTTGTATTCGTTTATAGATTTATGAATATTTGTATACAATTTGCAGACAGATGTCTAATGATTGATTGTTTGTTTGTTTTTATTCAGCTCTTATGGTGTTTTTGGAAATTAAATTCTTTATAAACATCAGTTCCCGAGAGTAAATTGCATCTGTTCAGCCGGGAATGCTACAGTAACACATACACAATTTGCAATACTATTTGCATTATATATATTTTAACATTATTGACACAAATGGGAATGCTAACACATACTGTACACCTTTCACCGGGTATTATAAACTAAGTGCCCATGAGGTAAATATTTACATGCAGGTCGCATACATTCAGGGGTGTATGTGCTAGTTTGGGGAATCTTGGCATACAGAAAATTTGCAGAATATACATATACATTGCACAATATACTGCATACTGAGAGTAGTATGGTTCTATGCTATTCCAGAAATTACCAATGAATCCATATGATTCTCTTGTTAAGCAAGGAGTTTGTGTTTGTAAACAAGACAAGCACACACAGCACTGCACATAAATGTGTGTGGTGATTTTCTTTTTAAATACAAGTCTGCTCACTGCTGGTGAATTCTCTCTCTGCTGCTGTCCTTCAAACAGTACTGTTGCTGCTTGTTCAGGTGAACAGTGGCTTTTCTTCTGCCAGCTGAATATTAGATCCTCAGGCATTGTGAAGTGATCCTATTAAAACAGGCTGTGGAATGTGCCAGTTCTCCACTGCTGTCTCTCCCCCAAATTTGACTGACAGCTGGTAGGGCCCTTTCGCTCTCAGATACTTCAAGCTGTCAATCATCTGTCTGTTTTGCCCCACAGGTCGCTTCCTGTCTCCTAGGATTTGTGTGTAGTGCTAATGTTAATGCTAATGTTAAAACAAAGGCAGCCTATTGGCTTCTTATTTTCAGCACAGTATAGCCAACAAAGAATCTGGATGTGTCAATATTTTTGTGTCCTCTCTGAAAGCATAAGGACTGTCCGATGACAAGTGCACATATTTATTCAATTAAAAATGAATGCAATTCATCCTATCTTATTTTAAAGCTTTCAAAAGTGAAATCCAGGGTTAAAAAACAAACACAAAAAATTAACAACAGCTATACTTCATAAAATTATTTCATAAAACTATTTGTATTGTTTCTATACTGTTCTAAATGTTTTTAGTACATTAATGGATCTTGAGAGAGAATTTTTAAATCTTCCAAGTCATAGAGAATTGAAACTTTGTGTCACAGAAATGCCAGGCTTCACTGTCACCCAATCACAGCGCACCCCATCACCAGAATACTAATCACTCACACCTGCATGTCATTAGCTCACTCATCACCAGCAGTATAAAGGACTCTCTTTCACACACGCTCATTGTCCGGTCTCGTTAGCATCTTACCTGTATGCTCACATTAGGGACTCTGTTGGATTACTTACCTGTCTACAGTCTGTCTCCTGTTCTCCGCCTGTGTGCGCTTCATCTACGTGTGTGAAGTCCAGCTCCTTAGTTGTGTCTGCAAACCTGCATTCAGCCATCCTCCTTCACCTACAAAACAAAGGACAGTATTACCACTCCAATTATCACCATTTAACTGAAGATTTGCCATTCACTCACCTGCTTAAGTGTTGTTCATCTGGTTGTGAAAATAAATGCCTTACTTTTATACATCCAGTGTCTCTGCCCTTCTGTGATTTTGTAACACTTTGAGGGCTGGTAGTACAACGTCACCAAGGCTCACACGGATTGGCCTGATGGGGGTGCTACAGCGGTCAAAAGTACAAAATGGCTAATAACTCCTGAACTGTTAGACGTAGGCTCAAGTGTTTTATATCATGGCTTCCTATTGGCTTCCTATCATGGAATCCTTGGTTCAAGATGGACAAAATGCATGCCTCGGATTCACTCGTTGTTTTGCCAAAATTTTGAGGTATTTTGGATTTTTTGAAAAACTTACTTTTGCAGGGCTAGTCCTAGGTTTTTGGCCCGATCTGAACCAAACCAGTGCAACCTCGATTCATGGCTGCTAAGGGCCCCAAAACGTTAGTGTCCAGAGCCACTTTTATGAAAATGGCTATAACTCATGAATGGAATGAAATATATTCACCAAACTCGGCACACCTATGTAAGAGCTTATTATATTACATGAAAAAGCACACGGCGACTGGCCATTTGGTGGCCTTATAGCAGCAAAAAAAACTCAGAAAATGGCTATGACTACTTCATCATTAGTCAGATTGACTTGAAAATTTGCATGCAGTGTCTTTGTCTGAGGTGCCATGATTGTCTATGAGGACATTGACATATCTTGATAAACATGTCTGTCATCGGCCAATGAAGTTTGAGCAGCTATCAGACAGGGTTAACGGAGGCCAATCAGAACGTAACTTGCAGGGCCTGTTTGACTCACGGCCCTAGAGTCCAGTGAGAAATTCAAAAGAAATCAGCAATCAGAAATCACAAGGGGGTGCCTTCGCCTTTTTTAATGTTTTTCAATTTTTTGCATGCCCATACAATTTATACCACATGGTAGAACTCTTCATTTTGAGCAAATTTGCCTCTAGGACCACCTCTGTCCATCAAATCATTTGTTAAATATTGGAGATTATTTCAAAAACCAACTTTGGCGAATGAGTCCTACGTTTTTGGCTCAACCTTGACAACTGTTAAAAAGCTTTTAAAAAAAACATATATTTCCTATGGTAAATTGCCTGTATTGGCTGTAAATGGTCTTTTCCATGTATGATCGAGATGGTTACAGGCTTGCTAAATTAAACAATATTTTTACGCATGGGCTTAAAGGCCTTAAAACACTTGAACCCTGTTAATTGCTGTTTGCTGCTACATTAAAATGTATAACTGCCTTTATATTTCAGGAAGGGGCCTTTTGCAAGGGTCCTTGGTGTGTACTAAAAAAAATCCCGGATGTGTACTATATAGTGATCCTGTGCTGCATTGCATTTTTCTTTTGGGAAGTTTCAAGTTTATTCTTCCTTATAACTTTAAAATCCAAAAAGTACCCAGACACTTCATATGACTTCAGATATTTTGAATATATGCAGCTGCACCCAAATGCAATAAAACAACAAAAGTTAGAAGAAAAGCTATTTTGTTTTCTAATTTTATCATCTTGACTTGTCAGTACAGAGAATCTAAGAAAACTGGTTCCAAGGCCTTTCACTTTTAGTCAGCTCACATCATCTTGGGTTTAAGATGCTGCTCAAGACTTGTTCAACAGATAGAACATCTTTCGAGACATCTTTCAAGATGCAGGCTCAAGCAGTTAAAACTAAACAACAACTGAAGGAAGAAAAAGGAGGCATTGATGATAAGTAGCTAGGTAAGCTTGAGGGAGGCAGGTGGATTTTAGAAACTTCCTCAAGTTTAGTTTGACCAGCACATTGGTTTCTTTTGGAGAGGGTAATGCTGCAGAGAGAATGGTCGATGTCGTGCTCGTAGAGTGTGAAGACATGAAAAGCAGGAGGAGGAATACTGCATTCCAATAATGACACACACGGCTGCCTCCACCTCATGCGATCAATGGCTGCTGAGCGGTCCGCTGCTCCCCAGAGCCGTCCAAGGGCTTCCATTGTCGAGGAGAAAGTAGAGAGGAGACAAGGGCCAAGAGAAGCGCTGGGATCAGGCCTCACACCTGCCTGGCAGACCGCAGATGCCGGGCCAGCCTTTATTGCTTCACGATCTGCTTTATTTAAACCAAATCTGGGCTCTTTGTTAATGCATCCTAATGAGAGGTGAGGCTGGGTGTAATTGGAAGCCTCTGGAGTGTCCCGCTGAGGTAAAGTTATCTGTGTGTGTTTGTGTGTGTGTGTGTGTGTGTGTGTGTGTGTGTGTGTGTGTGTGTGTGTGTGTGTGTGATAACAATTTCAGAGATTTCCTTACGCACTCCAAATTAGTTCTTTTTCTGGAGCTGCATGAAAAGAGAACAGTGATTGACACTGGTGGTTTAATGCTCTTGAAGAGAATAATATTAGCATTATGTTAGCATATAGCATCATTAGCATCATAGATATAGAATACGCTGCATTAGCAACTGTTGCTAATTACTGCAATACGTCAGCATGTATGCAGTGTTGAAAAGGTTCCATACTAGCGAAATGACAGATGCGGCCTGCAACATGTGTCATGCCTACTTTAGCATTCTTAACTGTGAAAAGTGTCTAAGGCTCTGTTTCAAAATCTAGTGAACTGCATCAATGGCTATGACATCCTATAGTCAGTGACTGATTAGGAACACTATATGGATAGCATCACACAAATAGGTCTAAAATTATTATCTGGAAATATTTATTTACCCTCTATTACATTATATATTATTACATTTTTATTTCAGTTTAATGATCAAGTTTGATGACTGTGATGTTATGAATACGTTATGTTAAGAACTCCATTACCCAGCATGCCACAGCAGTTGTGAGCATGGGCAGAAGCCTCGGGTAAGGGAGGGGCGTGGGGTGCATAGAAGCAGTTGTGAAGTAAAGATGAAAAACCAGCTATCGCGCCTTGTCTGTTTATTAAAAGTTAAATAAAACAACACAATGACTAAATGAAAATGAAAACTAAATGAAAATGACAAAGTGTCTAAATAATTTTAACGTTTTTATATTTATTTCACTAAACTAAAAAATGTTTATCATAGCATAGTACATATTACATATTACATAGTGACAAGCCAGCACTACACTTCTAGGACTAGACAGTTTACTGATGTTAACAAAAAATCACATGTGAAATATTACATACAGTTCAGGGGTCTCATTTATAAAACTGTGCGTAGGATCCCTACTAAAAGTGTACGTACGCGCAAAAGCTAGATTCTGCGTACGCACAAAAAAAATTAGATTTATAAAACCATGCGTACGCCAGAACCTGCACACAAATCCCTTTATAAATCCCAGTCAGCGGAAGATTGTGCGTACGTGCATCTCCACCCTGGCTCCTCCCCGAAATCACCATATATGGAGCTTACGACGCCTAGTTTTACTATGCATAACCTCATCTGCATATCATTTCCATACATGTTCCCATCCACGTGACATTCACGGTTAACACCGTCAAAGGTACAAGACATTGGAAAATATTAGATATGGACTATAAATGCAATTTGTGCCACACATTATATTGATAAAGATCATCCTATATCCTCTTTATGTTTTAGAATAAATATATCAAAATATCCATAAAAACAAAATTGTATAAAATACTTCAGATAAAGGTTTTAGAATAGAGTTGATTCATTCATTTCCACTGGCCAGATAGTATTTTAATAGTTTTCAAATCAAATTTATGCAGTTTTGCTGATAAGGTGAACATATCTTTTAGGAAGTTTATAGGCTATTTTTAGTGGAAACAGATCGGCCTACCAATTTATTACAGTGTAAATACAATTGTCTGAAACGGCGCGTAACTGACAAAGTATTTTAAAAAGAAAACATGCAAATCTTACCATTTTCCTCAAATGATATCCTTCAAATAGTAATTGTTTGAAGATCCTTCACACGACATCAACACCTCCTGCAGCTGTGGTTGTACAGTAAGATATTATTGTAACTGGACAACGGACCGTTCGACCACCGAATCCAGCAGTGTCTTCCATAATATCTAAGTTAAGTGTGCATCACTGATCGTCATTCTCGAAAAAATATTTTGTCATAACATCTGCAGTTTAGTTTAAAGAGGAATTATTGTGTTTCAGCGCTCCTCGCTGTCATTAAAACAGCGTGTCACTGGAAAAGTGATCGAAAGTAGCACATCTACCATCTCAATTCATATCACTTTTGTCTCCAGAATGTGCGTACGCACAGCTCAAAGTTTGCTTAAAGGTGCGCACATTCTCCTGTCAAGTTTGTTTTTATAGATCACAACCTTTGCATGGGAACTGGCGTACGCACGTTTCCATCCCCGTTTTGTGCGTACGCACGCTTTATAAATGAGACCCCTGGACATTTATCCAAAGAACACACCTGCAAACCTGTTTCACAAAACTCAACAAACAATTGGACCCAAGCTGACCCAGCTGCAAAGCATAGTGTGTAAAAATGACAATATATACAAAACAACAACAACAACAACAAAAAATCTATAATACTATATCTATATATATATCTATCTATATATATATATATATATATATATATATATATCCCAAACTATATATATTATATATATATTTTTTTTTCGTATATTTTTTGTATATATAGTTTTTACATATATAAACACATTAAAAAATACAATTCTAATGAAGGAATCCCACACTATGATACTTACTGAAAAGTTGGGTCATAACATAAAACAGTACATATAAACAATTGCCACATGTTTTATATTATGACCCAACTCTTCAGTAAATATCATATTGTGGGATTCCTTCATTAAAAAAAAGTACTGTGACAGTATTAGATAGTAATACTAAAAACTTTTCAGAAAGTTTAAAAGCAAGTGTGTTTGTGCTTCTGTGTGTATCTCTTAGTGTATATGTGTGCTCATGTTCCAAACCTGCCTGAATTTTCCTGCTGGCGCTGTTGTCTGATACCCCATAAACCCTGTCAGCAGAGGCAGCAACCCCCGATCCCCCTCCAATATGGTATTTTTTAAGACTAACTCTGCACTAACCCAGGTGCCAACTGCCAAGGCCTGCCGCAATGCACAGTTACAGCACAAACCTACTAATGATTCCTTTTTTTCCCACCAGAGCGTTTCCTCCCTCCATTAACCTGTCAATTAGAGCTCAGCTACAGGGCAGCCTAAATATCAGTGCTGGTAAACGCACACGTGGGAGAGGTGGGGGGGCTTTTTCTGCCCTGGGGGGAACTGACTGTGATTGAAACCCACTCATCCCCCTTGGTCTTTGGACCCGTCCCTCTCTGCTCTCTGGGCTCCGGCTGCCCTAACAAGCTCTGACACGCGGCACTGAGCACAGGAGCAGGCCTGCAGGGCAGGGGAGGAGTAGCACTATGCTCATTGATAATCAGGTCTTGTCCCCTGAGCAGCGGTCAAACAGAACAGTCCGCATCTCGGCCTGCATCACTAATCCCACCCACATGGCTCTGCATAGGTGTCAAGTTGCTGACACACCTGCCTCCATAATGTGTGTCAGAAACACAGAGTGAAGCACGTTCTCGCAAATGTGTCTGTTTTGTATCCCGTTATGTCTGCTGCTCTGTTTAATTGGTTTATGTGTTTGCAGAGGTGCATTAGCGTTTTGGAGTATAGGCTATGTGCACTCTTGCGGATGGCAAGGTTTTTGTTTCTTTTCGCCATTATAATGGACTCACATTTGATCTCATCGCACCGAGCCTTTTTCTTCTGTTTTCTTTGTTTGTCTGCTAATTGGGAAAAGATCTGATTTATGTAGGCCTACTTCCAGATAGGAGCTTTTATTATGGCATTGCTTATTATTAAAATTCATGACTCACAGAAGGCAAACTGAGCACGACACCTTCTAGAATAATAAAACCCAAGACGACACTCACAAAATTCACTCCACTTGATTCCTCTTCCATCTTTTGAGCTTGCTGAGGTTCTGGGTAATGCGTTTGAGGGTTATTTTAGTATCAATTAAATACTATTAAAATGTGGATTAATATTTTGATTTAAATTTTCATTTTATATTTTCAGTTTTCTTTTTAATTTTAGTTTTTAAGTTTTAGTAATTTTGTTATGTGTTCATTTGTCATTTTTATTTATTTATTTTTTTTGAATATTTTCTATTTAGCTTTAGCTTTAAGTTTTTTATTATATCTTTATATGTTATTTTATTTCAGCTTATTTTTATTTTATGAATTGAGTAGTTCATAAATAACATTACATTTTTGGGGAGTTACACAATGTGGCATTTTACAACCTAAACTAACCTTGCTTTGCCATAAAAAGGTCAAATTAACTGATATTTGATGGGACTTATTGACCTTGACATCGACCTTGGCATTGACCTTTTTTCAGCATGTTTCTGCATATTGGTAGCACCAAATGATTTCGATTTGATAATTGGTCATACCAAATGATTTCGATTTCGATTCGATTTTGATGATAATGATAAAAGATTATAGCAAATTACTTAATGCAGTTTTATTTTCAAGAAATACATTTTTTTTCATGAGCCATTTTTGTTCATTATTATATCAAGGCAGCTATACCACATTTTGTACTTTAAGCCCTTTAATAAATTGTAATTCAGAAATTAAAAACATGCTCATTAAAGATATGTATTCAAGTCATTTGTATGAATTGCATTTTAATGTACTTTTGAATAAATTAATACAGTGAATAGATTAAAAGACAAAAAAGCATCACAGTTTTATGTGATAAAGTCCACTGGTGGCACACTTCAGGAACTAATCAGACCCAGTAGGTCATCCTATATTGTTCATCATGAATAATAATTTTAGAGTTTTCAGACATCCTCTTCGTTTGATGTCAACGTTGTTGACGGTGTGCATATTTGGACACAGGGATTGTAAAAGGCCCTTGTCGATGTGTTTTGAGCCAAACCTGCATAGACAATGACACACTGACACATACATGTTGACAGACAGCTCATAAAACACACACTCACAAATACACACACACACACACACACACACACACACACACACACACACACACACACACACAGAGAAAAGGTGTGATCAAGGTTCAGCCTTGGATGTTCAGACAGGTATGGAAGCAGGAGCTCTGGTCCCCAAGGCTTGAGGAAATCTGGATGTACTTTTTGAATTATTGATGCAATGTAGACTATGCATAATGCAAAATACATGTGCTGGGGAGACCTGGGGCAATGCTTTGGAGGCAGGCAGGCAGGCTGTTTTCAGCGCAGCCAAAATGGGCACTAGATCCCAGTTTAGAAGCCTCACCTGACAAGACCCGTAGCACTAAAGTGAGTACAGCTCATTGTGCTGTAGAGAGGTTTTATGCCCACTATATAGCTTTACACTCCAGCCATTAGTTATAGTACACACATAGAAATATACTGCCCATCAGATCATTTCTATAGCTGCCTTTTTGTTTCTGTAAGAGCTTAGGTTTTGTGAACTAAATCTGAACAAATGAATATTTCAACACATGACTTAGTGCTTCTCTAGACAGCAATAATTTACCAGGCAATTCTATTCCATTTGTTCCATTCAAATCATTTTGTTTGTTGTCCTTGGCAGCTTTATTATCATAGAGTCTGTTGGGTAAATCTCAACTAAAATGCATCCAAACTCCAAAATGAATCAATCAAGCTTTTGCTTGATGTTGCTCTACTTGATGTAGTATTTTTCATTGTTAGTCTATGTTAACTAATGTAGTCAACTAATGTTAACAAGAGGAATCTTATCATAAAGTGTTACAAATGAAAAAAAAGAAGAAAAAAAAAGCTTGGACTTAAAGGGTTTGTGCACCCCAAAATGAAAATTCTGTCATTAATGACTCACCCTCATGTCTTTCCAAACCTGTAAGACTTTCGTTTATCTTTTGACCTGGCAGATGATAAAAAAAAAAAAAAAAAAAAAAAAAAAAAGACTTATTGAAGGAAGGGGATCTAAACCATTTTTAGAAACCAGAATATTATAGAGATTTACACATGGCATCCTTTGACTTTGATTGGCAACCACCTAGAGCACATAAAGCAAACGCATAGCAACACGGTATAAAACAGTCCGAAAATCCAGCTATTTGCTGTTTTTGAGATCTGTAACACAGAGAATTTTATACTGAGTTTGTTACCTTTGCAAGTTTAATTTAAAATGTAAATTCAAAGTATTTTGTATAATTTTGTTATTGCTCAGAATTTCCTTGTTATGTGTTTCAGCATATTTTATAGCATATTTATTCATGTAAAGTTGTCACTGGGGCGGAACACTTTCAAAAGGTACATCTTTGTACTTAGGGAGTGCATAATAGTACTTCAAAGGTTCATACTGGTACCAAAAGTGTACATACAGTGGGTACGGAAAGTATTCAGACCCCCTTAAATTGTTCACTCTTTGTTATATTGCAGCCATTTGCTAAAATCATTTAAGTTCATTTTTTTTCCTCATTAATGTACACACAGCACCACAGAATTGTTGACATTTTTGCAGATTTATTAAAAAAGAAAAACTGAAATATCACATGGTCCTAAGTATTCAGACTAGTGGTGGGCATAGATTAATTTTTTTAATCTAGATGAATCTAGATTAATTTTGGAATTAATCTAGATTAATCTAGATTAAAATGGCTCATTTGAATTCTGCCGAAGACATTCAGAATATGTGAGATACCCAAATTGTCCCTGCGTCCCAATGTCCATACTATCCATCCTAAATAGTATGTGAGATTAAAATAAGTGTGTCCCAAAGCATAGTATGTTGAAAAGAGTATGCCAAAAGTCCCGGGATGGTCTACTATTTCCGGTAGATTTTCGAAGTGTGGATCCGTGCACACTATAAAGGCTAATATTGCCCACAACCCATTGTGCGTTGGACGAGGATTCAGTTCAGAACTACAAACACGAGTAAAAAGTGTTAAAAACTACAAAACATGGCGAATATGCACGATCGACGCTGAGAGGTTGTTTGAGTGACTAATAATCAGTTCAAACTGATAGAAAATATTTATTTAATGTTATATGTGTTATTTTTCATCTGCAAATACCAATGTGGACTTTTATAAAGATCTGATTGGCCATTAACTTTTAAATGCATCATTATGCATTAATATGAGGAGAGTTCTCCACATGAAAGACTCGCGACTGCAGATCAACGTGCTGCATTTCTCTCCGATACGGTAGGAAATTAGCTAAATGAAATGTGGAGGATGTAAGATGATTGACAGGGCAGTTTACGGTGACTGGATGCGGCAGAGAGCAAAGACGCAATTGTATGACGTGATAGTATGTCAAAAAGCTTGTCTACTCTCTTGCTACACACTCAAAAGTAAGTTTTTGTTTACAGAAAGAGTACATACTTTTAGGGCGTAGTATAAGTAGGCGAATTGGGACGCAGCAAATGACTAAAAGTAATCCGCCATTTTGTCTGACAAAGCAGATAGGAGTTAGAAGATTAACCTCGGTGGAGTTAAACTTTTGTATATTGACATCTTTCCGCATTTGAAACAACATTGATTCTCATGTTCATTCATGTTTATTTGATGCTATAAATGGACTCGTAGTAAGAGATGATCGGTTTACGAGCCTCTTGAGTTGAGGCATTACAGCAATCTGTCACGACCATGGTCACAACACATTAAAGAAAACGGGTTTTATTGTTTGAATTTCTTAAAAAACTACACAGTTTTAAAGCTGGGACTTTGTTAAATATCATAAGTAACCTGCTCTGTCTTGTCTGTCGACGTGCTGTCAGTGTCCTCTTTGCTCTGTGATGCATTTATCACTGTGTGGCGTGACAGCGCCACAGCTTGTCGGACAAAGCAACAGTAACTAAGGGGGCGGGTCTTTGCAAAGGGTCAGTTCGGCTAGGTATACATCCGTGCTAAAATATCAAGGTGAAAGTCATCATAGCTTGCGTAGTATAGACCCAGCTCCCAACCCAACTTTGAGAATAGATTAACGGCGATATTTTTTTTATCTCCCGATAAGAGTCTCACGTTAACGCAGCACGTTAACGCCGATAACGGCCCACCACTAATTCAGACCCTTTGCTGTGACACTCATATATTTAACTCAGGTGCTGTCCATTTCTTCCGATCATCCTTGAGATGGTTCTACACCTTCATTTGAGTCCAGCTGTGTTTTATTATACTGATTCGGACTTGATTAGGAAAGCCACACACCTGTTTATATAAAACCTTACAGCTCACAGTGCATGTCAGAGCAAATGAGAATCATGAGGTCAAAGGAACAGCCTGAAGAGCTCAGAGACAGAATTGTGCCAAGGCACAGATCTGGCCAAGATTACAAAAAAATTTCTGCTGCACTTAAGGTTCCTAAGAGCACAGTGGCCTCCATAATCCTTAAATGGAAGACGTGTGGGACGACCAGAACCCTTCCTAGAGCTGGCCGTCCGGCCAAACTGAGCTATCGGGGGAGAAGAGCCTTGGTGAGAGAGGTAAAGAAGAACCCAAAGATCACTGTGGCTGAGCTTCAGAGATGCAGTCGGGAGATGGGAGAAAGTTGTAGAAAGTCAACCATCACTGCAGCCCTCCACCAATCAGGGCTTTATGGCAGAGTGGCCCGAAGGAAGCCTCTCCTCAGTGCAAGAGACATGAAAGCCGTATGGATTATGCCAAGATGGTGAGAAATAAGATTCTCTGGTCTGATGAGACCAAGATAGAACTTTTTGGCCTTAATTCTAAGCGGTATGTGTGGAGAAAACCAGGCACTGCTCATCACCTGTCCAATACAGTCCCAACAGTGAAGCATGGTGGTGGCAGCATCATGCTGTGGGGGTGTTTTTCAGCTGCAGGGACAGGACGACTGGTTGCAATCGAGGGAAAGATGAATGCGGCCAAGTACAGGGATATCCTGGACGAAAACCTTCTCCAGAGTGCTCAGGACCTCAGACTGGGCTGAAGGTTTACGTTCCAACAAGACAATGACCATAAGCACACAGCTAAAATAACGAAGGAGTGGCTTCACAACAACTCTGTGACTGTTCTTGAATGGCCCAGCCAGAGCCCTGACTTAAACCCAATTGAGCATCTCTGGAGAGACCTAAAAATTGCTGTCCACCAACGTTTACCATCCAACCTGACAGAACTGGAGAGGAACTGCAAGGAGGAATGGCAGAGGATCCCCAAATCCGGGTTTGAAAAACTTGTTGCATCTTTCCCAAAAAGACTCATGGCTGTATTAGATCAATATTCTACTAAATACTGAGCAAAGGGTCTGAATACTTAGGACCATGTGATATTTCAGTTTTTCTTTTTTAATAAATCTGCAAAAATGTCAACAATTCTGTGTTTTTCTGTCAATATGGGGTGCTGTGTGTATATTAATGAGGAAAAAAATGAACTTAAAGGTGCCCAAGAACGTTCTTTCACAAGATGTAATATAAGTCTAAGATGTCTCCTGAATGTGTCTGTGAAGTTTCAGCTCAAAATACCCCATAGATTTTTTTTAATTAATTTTTTTAACTGCCTATTTTGGGGCATCATTAACAATGCACTGATTTACACTCGGCGCCGCCCCCTTAAATCGTGTGCTCCCTGCCACACCAGCTGTCGACTATATTACAGCGCATTTACAAAGTTCACACAGCTAATATAACCCTCAAATGGATCTTTACAAGATGTTCGTCATGCATGCTGCATGCATGCTTCGAATTATGTGAGTAAAGTATTTATTTGGATGTTAAAGTTTTATTCTGAGTGAATTTGAGGCTGTCCTCCGTGGCTAACGGCTATTGCTACACTGTTGGAGAGATTTATAAAGAATGAAGTTGTGTTTATGCATTATACAGACTGCAAGTGTTTAAAAAATGAAAATAGCAACGGCTCTTGTCTCCGTGAATACAGTAAGAAACGATGGTAACTTTAACCTCATTTAACAGTACATTAGCAACATGCTAACGAAACTTTTAGAAAGACAATTTACAAATATCAGTAAAAATATCATGCTATCATGGATTATGTCAGTTATTATTGCTCCATCTGCCATTTTTCGCTGTTGTTCTTGCTTACCTAGTCTGATGATTCGGCTATGTGCAGCTCCAGACGTTAACTGGCTGCCCTTGTCTAATGGCTTTTATAATGTTGGGAACATCATGGGCTGGCATTATGCAAATATTGGGGCGTACACCCCGACTGTTATGTAACAGTCGGTGTTATGTTGAGATTCGCCTGTTCTTCGGAGGTCGTTTAAACAAATGAGATTTATATAAGAAGGAGGAAACAATGGGGTTTGAGACTCACTGTATGTAATTTCCATGTACTGAACTCTTGTTATTTAACTATGCCAAGGTAAATTCAATTTCTGAATCAAGGGCACCTTTAAATGATTTTAGCAAATGGCTGCAATATAACAAAGAGTGAAAAATTTAAGGGGGTCTGAATACTTTCCGTACCCACTGTATTAGTACCTAAATTAGTACCAGACAGTGCATTGTAGTGTCCCTAAAGAAAAATTCAATTCATTTACTGCTTTAGGAGAGGAAGAATTGTCTAAACTTGTTAAATCATCAAAATCATCCACATGTATGTTAGACCCTATACCGACTAAGCTATTGAAAGAGATGCTTCCAGAGGTCATAGATCCTCTTCTTAATATTGTTAATTCATCTTTATCACTAGGATACGTACCAAAAACGTTTAAGCTGGCTGTTATTAAACCTCTTATTAAAAAACCACAACTTGATCCTAGAGAATTAGTCAATTACAGGCCGATCTCAAATCTCACTTTTCTGTCAAAAATACTAGAAAAGGCAGTTTTATCACAACTATGTTCCTTTTTAGAAAGAAATAGTATCTGTGAAGATTTCCAGTCAGGATTTAGACCGTACCATAGTACTGAGACTGCTCTCATTAGAGTTGCTAATGATTTGCTCTTATCATCAGATCGTGGTTGTATCTCTCTATTAGTGTTACTGGATCTTAGTGCTGCATTTGACACTATTGATCACAATATTCTTCTAAACAGACTCGAAAATTATGTTGGCATTAGTGGAATTGCATTGGCATGGTTCAAATCATACTTATCTGACTGTTATCAGTTTGTAGTAGTAAACGATGAGATGTCATAGCAATCACAAGTTAAATATGGAGTACCGCAAGGCTCAGTACTAGGACCATTGCTTTTTACTCTGTACATGCTACCCTTGGGAGATATCATTAGGAAGCATGGCATTAGTTTTCATTGTTACGCTGATGATACTCAGCTCTATATTTCTTCGCGCCCTGACGAAAATCACCAATTCGCTAAATTAACAGAATGTATAGCTGATATAAAAAAAACTGGATGACCAGTAATTTCCTACTACTAAATTCAGGCAAAACAGAGATTCAAATTTTTTGACCGAAAACTTCTTCACGCAATAATCTAGAATACTGTCTAACACTTGATGGCTGCTCTGTTAAGTCTTCGTTGTCAGCTAGGAACCTGGGTGTGCTCTTTGATACCAATCTTTCATTTGAAAGCCATGTTACTAGCATCTGTAAAACTGCATTCTTCCATCTGAAAAATATATCTAAACTAGACATATGCTCTCAATGAAAAATGCAGAACAGTTAGTTCATGCGTTTATGACCTCAAGGCTAGACTACTGTAACGCTCTACTGGGTGGTTGTTCTGCTCGCTTGATAAATAAACTACAGCTCGTACAAAATGCAGCAGCTAGAGTTCTTACTAGAACTAGGAAGTATGACCATATTAGCCCAGTTCTGTCATCACTGCATTGGCTTCCTGTTAAACATCGTATAGATTTTAAAATCTTGCTAATTACTTACAAAGCACTAAATGGTTTAGCTCCTCAGTACCCAAGTGAGCTCTTAATACATTATAGTCCTTCACGTTTATTGCGATCTCAGAATTTAGGCCAGCTGATAATACCTAGAATATCAAAATCAACTGCAGGCGGTAGATCCTTCTCCTATTTGGCACCTAAACTCTGGAACAATCTTCCTAGCATTGTTCGGGATGCAGACACACTCTGTCAGTTTAAATCTGGACTAAAAACACATCTCTTTAACCTGGCATACACATAACACATTATCAATTTATATTTTCAAATCCGTTAAAGGATTATTAGGCTGCATAAATTAGGTCAGCCGGAACCGGGAACACTTCCTATAACACCAGATGTACTCATTACATCAGAAAAAGAATGGCATCTACGCTAATATTAGTCTTTCTGTTTATCCCGAGGTTTACCGTAGTCAACCGGATCTGGGCCTTATCCAGCTGAGACCAAGGATCTGCGCCTTGACACGACCACAACGCAGCCCTGAAGTATCAGCAGAGATCGAGTCGACTAGATCATCCATTGTGAAGACATCATCAACACGACAGCCAGTGCCACAGTTCCTCAACAGACCGTCCATACCGGCGTGATGAATACGATCCTCAACTGGACTCGACCACAACGCAGCCCTGAAGTATCAGCAGAGATCGAGTCAACTGGATCATCCATTGTGAAGGCCTCATCGACACGACAGCCAGTAGCACAGTTCCTCAACAGACTGTCCATACTGGTGTGATGAATACGATCCTCAACTGGACACGACCACAATGCAGCCCTGAAGTATCAGCAGAGATCGAGTCAACTAGATCATCCATTGTGAAGGCCTCATCGACACGACAGCCAGTAGCACAGTTCCTCAACAAACCGTCCATACCGGCGTGATGAATACGATCCTCAACTGGATGGAACTGAAATAAATACTTTGATTGTTGCGATCCTATCAGATTTATGATAGCAACCTGATTGTAACAAAGCACTGTTCGCCAGAGGAGAACTGGCCCCCCGACTAAGCCTGGTTTCTCCCAAGGTTTTTTTTTTCTCCATTTTAACTAGGGATGGGCATTTCAAGCAAAAATAATATTCGAAAATCGCTGGGAATTATTCGATTATTATTCGAAAATCGCACCCCTCCCCTGCACGCACGCATGCACACAAAAACAGAGAGAGAGAGAGGGAGAGAGACCATTCATGCTTTCTATCTGTATGATATTGATAAACTGTTTAATTCATTGGAGAATATGCTGTCTTAACTCAAGCCATATAATGATTGTAATGTGCTAAAACATATTAATATGTTCTTTAATATAAGTGAAAGTAAAATCCGCACGGCCATTCATAACAGTGCAAAGCAAGCGAGCTTCCGTAGGAATAAACTGAAAACGCTCGCTCTTCGCCAGTGGACTATCAGTGTCGCTCGCTCGCGGCGTTCGCCTCGCTTTTGTCCAGTCCGGCACCTTATAGTGGACACGCACCATCAATGACCGAGGGAATTTTACTTTCACTTTCAAATTAGCGCCAATTCGGGAGCGGTGACAAGTGATGATACCGATGTTGTTCCTGAACACCGGCAACACCGACTATCGCAGCAAGCCTACCTCAAGCCATATTGATTTTAGGCTGCCCAAACGCGTTATATCATTGTGAACAGCTTGAATGACGGCACGTGTGTCGTGTGAACATTGATTTTGACGTCTATGTTCTGCTGTTGTCTAGTTGATTGACAGCTTTTTAGGTGCGTTATTGGCAGCGCGCGCGCCACCCTCTGGTTACATGAACGTGTCACCATTGAAAACATGAGGATTTTTTTAAGACGACAATCGCACAGCCTATTCGATATTCTATAATTAAATCAACTAATCGAATATTCGAAAATCGTGACATCCCTAATTTTAACACCTATTTGCCACTTGTTTGCCACCTGATGTCACCTGATGGAGTTTGGGTTCCTTGCCGCCGTCACCTTTGGCTTGCTTAGTTGGGGACACTCGACATTTGATATTCAATAGTATTCTTGACATTTATTCAACAGTGCTTCTGATCTGCCTGCATTGACACTATTATTTAAGAGCTGCTGTGCAGCCAAATTATGTAGCCTACCAGCTATCAATGTAAAGCTGCTTTGACACAATCTGCATTGTAAAAAGCGCTATATAAATAAAGGTGACTTGACTTGACTAAATGGTACAGTACATATTAGGACCTTTTTAAAGGGTACTATCCCAGTGACAGCTTTTGTACCATTTTTTTATGAGATCATTAATGCTTCTGTTAAAATATTAATTTATGATCCATCATTTGCAATGGTAAGAAACAGAAACAACATGTGTTCTAAATATGATTGTGTAAGGAAACATCGGAAAGCAAAAGGCAGATGATATTCAAACACTAATTCATGTCAAATGAATAGGGAGCAGACACACATGAAGACAGTATTAATTCCAACCCAGAACTGTCTATGACCTTTTTTTGACCCTCTCCATTTAAATGCACACAAACCCAGACAGACAACGAGACATCCCCTCTCCCCTCCCATCCACCAGAAGCCAGCTCTTTGATTATGTAGCATGAAAGCAAATATGTATACCTTATAAAGACATGCCCAAGGTCAGAATAACAGCGGATAAGGGTCTGATTTCCATATATCCAATATATTATCTTACAATGGGGCATTTCCAGTTCAAACTTAAGATATACATATATTGAAGATGCCTACATTGATATATTAGGCTCATACTTTTTTCTAAAGACAGTTGTCTAAGATGCACATATGTGAGATGTGTTAAGAGTAGGAAATGTCCCATGATCATACATAAAAAGTTTTTTCTATAGGGATATATTGATTTATATGTTTTCATTAACCCTTTGACGTGTACGATCACACCGGTGTGATCAGTCTTGGCTGGCCCCAGGAGCGTACGATCACACCGGTGTGATTAGAACGTTCAGTGCATTACGTGATCAACTGCCAAATTCAAATGTGCGTGCGCGCTTTAACTGGTACTAAACCAAAGACGGACGCGCGCAGCGCTTTTCATATATCACATATATGCAGTGTTTTCAACCAAATAATGTTCATTTCAGGTTTCAGACATTTAAATACACAAGAGTACTAACAAAACAATATATTTAGAGTTTGTAAAATACACAATGATGTCTATAGAAGCGGAAATAACAACCCTTTCCATTATAACTTGACAGCACGTTTAATTCATATCAGATACACATTGTGAAAGTAACTTAAAAGCTTACTCTATTCTTCCCCAGTTCACCGGCACACTTACTTTCATGTATTTCGGGAGAAGTGGATAAATTCACGGGTTGTAAATCCAACAGATCCGATTCTCTGCGCGGTGCAAACTAACATGGCGGCGCCCATCGCTCATATGGCTCAACTAACGCGATCGTTATAAAGGTGTTTAAACAGCAAAACACATCCACTTGCACATATTTGGCAAACAGAATATTAGATATTTCATGCTATAGTTAAAAAAATTGTGAATATTTTGTGAAAAATTAAATGAAAGCAGATCATCATTCATACAGTGCTGCGGTGTGTCACGTAACAAGCAATGACGCGTCACCATGGAAACCATAAAGTGATACGTTCTAAATAACGGTTGCCTTAAAAAACTCACGCTGGGGGGTCAGACAGAATATTTGAAACTTACGTGCGAAAGGGTTAAAAAGCACTGAGTCCTTCCAATGCAGCTACATTGATTTTCAAATGTGATAAATTATTTCTTGTTTGTGTTGAAGTTAAAATTATAACATTTTTGTACAATTTCATTTTTTTCAAGTAGAAATACTCTTACGTGTTTATTGACAATTTCATTTCTGAATAAGGTTACTGATTAATACAAAAAATATCAGGTCCAAAAAAGAGGGTTTCATGGCAGTTCCACAGAAGATCCATTTTTGGTTCCCCAAAGAACCTTTCAGTGAACAGTAAGAACCGTGTGTGTGTGTGTGTGTGTGTGTGTGTGTGTGTGTGCATTTTTGTGATATCATGACACAAATTTGTATAATGACATGGGTATGACATAGGTATTACAAGGAGTGGGTGACTTATGAGGACATTACCCCATGTTCCCACTTTTCAAAAGGCTTATAAATCATACAGAATGAGTTTTTTGGAGAAAGTAAAAATGCAGAGTAGGAGTAGGGGTAGTGTAGGGGGATAGAAAATACAGTTTGTACAGTATAAAAATTATTACGCCTATGGAATGTCCCCACAATTCACAAAAAAAAAAAAAACCTGTGTGTGTGTGTGAAGAAAGTTTTAATAATCTAAAAAAAAAAAAAAAAATTTCCATCATAAAGAACCTTTGTAAAATAGAAGGGTTGCATGGATGTTAAACGTTCTTCATGGAATTATAGATGCCAAAAAATAATCTTTATTTTTAAAGGTACATTTGTAAGCATTTCAAGAATTAAGCATTCTTTATTAAAAAAATGTCTTATTTTTACTGCAATACATTTTTTAAAGTAACATCTTGGGTCACTTAAGTACACATGGTTGTGGTTGTTTTTTTTTGTTGTTTTTTTTTATTTTTTATTTTGCACTACAAGAAGTCAATTGGGAAATTCAAGCAAACCTTTCATTTCAATAAAGTCTTTAAGATTCATATAAATGCATATTAAAACATAACTGAATCGAACTGCTGTTCAGAATATCAAATTGAATTGTTCTGAATTTACCAATATTGCTTTTGAATCAAACTAAGAACAGTTCATTGAATCATAATTGAATTGAGTTTGCTGTTGACTCAAAAATACACACCTCAAATTGTTGTTCTTGATACAATTGAGAACAATATAATAAAAATACAATAAGATGCTTTGACAATCTTTTCAGAAAATATTACCATGTTAACATTCAGTTCTGAATGTACACTGTAAATACTATAGTTATTATTACAATTTTAAAGTTAAACATTTCAAACTTTTAACCAGAATAAAAGATCAAAGAATCATATCTCTCCCATAGACATGATTTTGTTAATTATTATTCTAAAATTATCAAATGTAATACCACTTTTTTTTGTGAATAATGTTACCCAATGCTGAGGAATATGAATATGAAAGTTTTTTTCAGCTTTAGTTAAAGAAAAATGAAGAAAAGTTCCTTCTTTTGTCTACCCACTAAGACCTGAACAACCATACAGCCATATTGAATTGTGGGACAGGAATGGCACATGGCAGCAGAGAGCAATGCTCTCATTAGGGACAGAATGTAATAAAAAGATGATGTCTGCGGGGGGGAAACAAGCCCTCCTGGTCGATATGTTGCAGCGAGTGAGTGTCCCATTTCAGTTGATGGAACGTATTACAATGGAATACAATTTTAGCCCCTGCATTTTATGAGCATCCCTGGACGCAGTGGTAGAAGAGAATGCCAAAGCCTGTGGAACAACTGAAGTTCTGGAATCTTTAGAGTTCTGACAGAGTACCTGAGCAGGTGACATCCTGTTTGCCGGGTTCAGTGTTCTCCTGGCTTTGCTAGAATGGGTGGAACAATCATTTAACAATCACCTGTTAACCTCCTGTGCAGCATGACCTCTAGGTCAGATGTTCTCAACTGGAGAACTGCAGGTCTGTCATGGACAACAGAGAACAACAATGCTAAATACAAAGAATAAAATGTAACTCATAAATAAAATAAAAGCAAAATAAACAGGTTTGACAGATTTTATAAGAGAGAAAACATTCAAACCTTTGAGTTAACATTTTCTGTTGTTGATGTGTAATACTGTGTCCAATAATACTCTTTTTGCAATAGAGTGTTGATGCGAAATGCCTCAGTCAGGCCAAGAGGAGAGTTTGCTGTGCATATGTTGCATACAGCATTATAATTTGAAAATTATTTTATTTATTTATTATTTAACAAAATTTTTAAACATTAATTTAAAAAGTTTTAAATATGAAAAACCACTTGAGAACCACTGCACTAGGTCACAGTTAACATCTTCCCAGCCTCTGAAAAACAGGTTGTGAACATAGAAAAAATTGAAAGAGAATCTGCACCTTTATATATTTTGAGGTAAAGCTTTTAATCTGTAGCATGCTGTTATTGGAGGAGGATATCAAATGGATGGCAGAAGATAGAACAGAGGTGAAAAAGTTATTTAAACAAAAGCAGAAACTTATAAATGTGTCATCTGCCTGGCAGCAAGTTCAGATAAATTATGAGCATGGATAGAAGTCATTTTTTCTCATACAACCCATAAATCATTGCAGATGCAGAGATTGCCTGTAACGTTACGTGCAGCAGACACTGGTTAACAGCAGGAGGATAAACAATAACACTCAAGTACAACAAAATTTGTGGTTCAAGTTGTCAGGAGGTGCAGTTGGAGGTGCAATTGTGCACTTTAGCAGTTGGTGGAATGTTCTTGCAATCAAAACCTCTGCTTTGTTTAACAATCACCTTGATGTAGCACCTTTGCCACTTATCTCACATAAGCTCAGGCTCAGAACTGTGTGGAAGATCCCACCTCATCTTACCAAAATTTATACATGGTTATGTTAATTTATTTATTTATTTATTTATTTAATTTTATTTATTTTTTGGAAAATGGGTAAATGTCACGGTTGCTGTCTCATTCTGTTGTCTTGTGTGCGTGTGGTTTGTCACGTAATCAGTTTGTGTGGGTGTCGCCGCTGTTTGTCTGATCAGCGGCAGCTGTTTCTCATCACCTCAGCCTATTTAATGCCCTGTCTTTCGTCTCTTGTTGTCAGATCGTTGTTTGGAGTCCCGCGTGTGTTTCCCCGTGTTCCTCGTGAGTCTTACCTGTGATTGGAGTTCTTCGTGTCTTCGTGTTCCCGTCTTATGTTCCTCGCTGGATTACACTCACCACGGACTTCACACGGAACTCACTCACCACGGACTTCCACTGATCTTCACTCACCACGGACCTGAAACCACGATCTCAACTCACCTGTTTCACGGTCCATCGAAGTCCCTGTGTTCACCACTCTCCTGCTGCCCGCCCATTGATACTTGTGTTTTTCCTGGCGTGAAGCTCAATAAATGAGATTGTAACTTGCTCTTGCATCCGTCTTATTATTCCGTAACAGAACGATCTGACCACCATGGATGCAGCAAGTTCAGCGGCGCTGACTGAATTCATCAACCACAGTATTTCACGGATGGATCAGCAGCAGGAGAGCATTTCATCCACCGGCCGTGCTGTACAAGCCCTGGTGACACAGGTGTCCGAGCTCTCTCAGCAGCTACAAGAACTACGCAACCCCACTGCGCCGCCCGCGCCGCCTGTTCCCCCTTCACCACCGGACTGAGGAGATCATCCAGAGCCCGCCAACTCACGGAACTTAAACAAGGTCATCGCACAGTTGTAGAGTACTCGATCGAGTTTTGCACCCTTGCGGCGGAGTGCCGATGGAACGAGGAGGCGCAGTGGGACGTCTTCTTGCATGGGCTGGCTGACCGTGTCCACAAGGAGATCTATGTCCTGGACCTGCCACCGGATCTTAACGGCCTCATCGAACTGGCTCTACGGGTGGATTCCCGGCTCAATCGTTTAGAGCGCCTCTCCCGGCCGGACGGTGGAGCTAGTGGCTCGGAGGTTCGGGCAGTCGGCGTGGGAGACACGGTCAGTCCCGCTTTCGATCCGGAGCCCATGCAGGTTGGGAGAGCTCGGCTTTCCCGGGAGGAGAGAGAAAGGCGGAGGTCCCAAGGACTTTGTTATACTGTGGCGGTTCCGGGCACTTCCTGAATACGTGCCCGGTAAAAGGTCGAGCCCGGTAGTAAGAACGAGGCTACTATCGGGTGGGATCTCCGTGGAAAAGTCCTCTCCATCCACTCTCCTTCCGGTAAGACTTAGATGGGCCAATCACTCAGTCACCTGTCAAGCCTTGCTGGATTCCGGAGCAGAAGGTAATTTCATGGACACTCAGTTTGCACTCAGGTTTCATTTATCCACTGTTCCACTCACTAAACTGATTACTGTCAACGCACTCAACGGCCAGAATCTCCCGGACATTTCATTCTCCACCGAGAAGATAACCATGATCACCTCCGGCAACCACACTGAACGCATTCATTTCCTTCTCATGGACTTTCCACTAGCACCGATTGTTCTCGGACACCCATGGCTCACCCAGCACAATCCCAAGGTGGACTGGCGGCAGCACACCATTCTGGAATGGAGCACTCAGTGTCATGAGTCTTGTCTTGTGTCTGCTTGTCCGTCTGTTTCTGTGTTACAGGAGAAGGCAGCGGATTTGTCAAATGTGCCTGTGGAGTACATGGACCTGAAGGAGGTGTTCAGTAAGTCCCGGGCTGCTTCTCTCCCTCCGCATCGTCCCTATAACTGTGCTATAGATTTACTGCCCGGTAAGTCTCCGCCTAGAAATATATGCCGAGAAATACATTTCTGATTCTCTAGCAGCGGGGTTCATCCGTCATTCCTCTTCCCCAGCGGGGGCGGGGTCTTTTTTGTGGAGAAGAAGGATGGTTCCTTGTGACCTTGTATTGACTACCGGGGGCTGAATAACATCACGGTAAAGAATACCTACCCTTTGCCGTTGATGTCTTCAGCCTTCGAGAGGTTGCAGGGAGCATCCGTTTTCACAAAACTGGATTTACGTAACGCTTATCATTTGGTCCCCATCAGGAAGGGGGATGAATGGAAGACCGCCTTTAACACCACCAGGGGGCACTTTGAATACTTGGTCATGCCCTTCGGGCTGTCCAATTCCCCGGCGGTCTTCCAAGCACTCGTCAATGACGTGTTGAGAGATATGGTTGACCAGTTCATATATGTCTACCTGGACGACATATAGATTTTTTCCTCGTCTCTCCAGGAACATGTTCAACATGTCAGGCGAGTGCTTCAACGACTGCTAGAGAATGGGCTTTTTGTCAAGGTGGAGAAATGCGATTTTCATGCACAGTCTGTTTCTTTTTTAGGGTACATCGTCTCGTCTGAGGGAATTCGCATGGACCCTGACAAGGTTAAGGCTGTGGTGGATTGGCCAACTCCAGATTCCCGTAAGGCCCTACAGAGGTTCCTGGGGTTTGCCAATTTCTACCGGCGGTTTATTCGCAATTTCAGCCAACTAGCCACGCCTCTGACCGCCTTGACCTCCCCAGAACAGCGTTCAGGTGGTCTGACGCAGCCCAGGCTGCGTTCTCCAAACTGAAAGGCCGCTTTGTTTTGGCTCCCATTCTGATAGCCCCTGATTCTACACGTCAGTTCGTGATGGAGGTCGATGCGTCAGAGGTGGGGGTAGGTGCAGTTCTATCTCAGCGTTCTCCCACAGACGATAAGATGCACCCTTGCGCGTTTTATTCTCATCGCTTATCTCCAGCCGAATGCAATTACGACATTGGTAACAGAGTTGCTGGCGGTCAAGTTAACGTTGGAAGAATGGCGTCATTGGTTGGAAGGTTCGGGGGTACCTTTTATCGTTTGGACTGATCACAAGAACTTAGAATATATCAGATCTGCTAAAAGACTCAACTCCAGGCAGGCTCGGTGGGCACTTTTTTTCGGACGTTTTGACTTTTCTCTCTCGTACCGCCCGGGTTCTAAAAACATCAAACCCGATTCTTTGTCTCGTATTTTTGATCCATCCGAACGCCCGTCTACTCCCGAGTGTATTCTTCCCGAGACATTAGTGGTCTCCACTCTGACATGGGAGATCGAGTCGAAGGTCAAATCGGCCTTACAAGGGGTAACGCCTCCGACCGGGTGTCCACCAAATTGGTTGTTTGTGCCGGAGGGGTTAAGGTCCAATGTTATCAAATGGGGGCATTGTTCCAACGTGGCCTGTCATCCAGGGTTCATCGTACCAATTTTTTGGTCAAGCAACAGTTCTGGTGGCCTGCTATGGCTCGTGACGTTCGCAGTTTTGTTTGGCTTGCTCGGTTTGTGCCACTGGTAAGACTTCCAATCGACCCCCGGATGGGTTACTCCAACTGCTGTCTGTCCCTTCGAGACCCTGGTCCCACATTGCGCTAGATTTTGTCACCGCCCTCCCACCCTCCAGGGGAACACGGTCGTTTTGACCGTAGTGGACCGATTCTCGAAGGCGACTCATTTCATCCCTTTGCCTAAATTACCCTCTGCTAAGGAGACAGCGGTAACTGTCGTAGACCAGGTTTTTCGGTTACATGGCCTCCCGATGGACGTGGTCTCCGACAGGGGTCCCCAATTTGTGTCCAAATTTTGGCAAGAATTTTGTAAGTTGCTGGGGGCGACGGTCAGTCTTTCCTCGGGGTTTCATCCTCAGAGCAATGGTCAAACCGAGAGAGCCAACCAAGATCTGGAAAGAACGTTGCGATGTTTGGTCTCCAAGAATCCTTCCTCCTGGAGCCAGCAACATGCACTAAGAATTCAACTTCACAATTAGGGGTGGGTGATATGACCAAAATCTTATATCATGATACGAGTAATTTTATATCATGATAACGATATATATCACGATATAATTATTATTGCTTTAAATAAGATTTTTATAATATCAAAATTTCATAATTCTTTTTTTAAAATCAATTAAAAAAAAAATAATACTAGCCTAAAAAACGCTCAAGCTTAAGACAAATAAACAATGATAAAGAAAGAGCAAGGAAAACAAACTCTAATAGAACAAAGACAGACGAAATAGACCTACCTGAAAACAGAGACAGAGACGATAGTCCAAAATCTCTACCGGCTATTTGTGTCTACCAGTTTTTCGCCTACCCTTACTTATTGTGCTTAATAACACTTTAACATCGAGCCCGTCCTTAATTCACAATCGCCTTGCCTTCTGAGAGAGGCAGGTTTCTGTGCGTGCACTTTGGCAGTATGCCAGTTAGCAGGGGTGCTGCACCAAGTTCCTTTTCAGGATATATTGCGCTTATAACTCTTTTTACATCAAGCATGTCCCACTCTTTATATTCTCATTCATGCATTTCATCACTCTGAAATGTCAGTAGTGCAATATATTTACATACTGCAATATATATGATATAGCAAAGTCTCTAACGATAGACATTTTATTTCATGGTAAAGATATATATTGTGATATCGCCCAGCCCTATTCACAATGCAGAACTAAAGTCACCTACAAAACTTGTGTAGGAGAAGGCTGTTGACATACCTGCTGGAGAAGTGAAGTGGGCAGGTTCAGGTGCTTGCATCATACCATCAAGAGGAGAAATGTGTGCTGTTTGTACAACTGAGTCACAAAAACCACCGGAGAACCTGCCTGTTGGACTGTTCATTCTACTGGTTATACTGCCCTCTTCTGCTGTGGAGAAGAACAAATGCAAATTGCTGACAAGACGTGCAAAGATAACCATCCCAGCTGGAACAATCATAGCTCATGTGTTTCCTACAGTTACAGTGACTGTAGCATATGATGCCCCAACAAAATTCAAGAGCATCCAAAGCTGTTTGGTTTCAGCAAGTCCACCATTCCAAAAGAGTGGGAAGATCGACTCCACCAGAAATTGTCTGAGAGAGGTAATGTCTTTTCTCTGGAAGAATGGGATGTGGGACTAGGAAAGGACGTTAAGCATCATATCCGTCTGAGTGACTCTAGACCAGTGGTTCCCAAACTTTTTAGAGTGGAGTACCCCCTGAGGCATTTACCATCTTTCTGCGTACCCCCTCTCTTCCAATTAGAATGTAAATTTTCCATGAAGAGACAATATTTGCCCACAAAATTGACTTTCTGGTGTATTTTTTTATCTTTATGAAAACCTTTACAACATTAATAATGTTTTAAATAAATATAAAAATTCAATAGAGAAATATGCAATGTTCTGTCACTGTCTTAATGCGCGAGTCATCGAGTCATTCGTTCAACGAAGCAAGTGACTGTGTGTATGAATGAATCATTGAATCGTGACTTTCACGAACGATTCGTTCAAAGCCACAGATTCATTCTCAAAACACCACTGTGTTGTAATTCTACTGTTGCTTTCTTTGCAAAATAGAGCAAATACTACTATGAATAACATCACTTAATATTACCCTTTTGTTTGGGAACTGTTCTGTGGTTATTTTGGATTTGCATTCTTCGTATATCAACATTAAAAACAAGAACTCACAAAAGGGAGGCTATGTTTTGTATCAAGAGTTTGAATCTTAAATTGATCTTTATGCACCTTTTGTGCCAGGATATTTGTTCTTCATGCTAGTAAATGCTAAACCTGCAGGTAACATTGTCTAGAACACCAGTAATGTAGCGCGATTTTTCTAAGACAGCAGACTCTGCACGCAACCTATATGCACCCATATGCGTGCTGCTTATGTGGAAATGGATGCTGTCAGATTTGACCACAAAAGATGTGGTATTTTGATTGGATGTCATGTAGTTACGCATTGTGCCTGTTAGAAAATACATGATCGGTTTTAATGTTATTTTAAGGTAGGGAAGAATGAAATGAACGTCAAAATTCGGCATTTTGTTCGCGTGCCCCCTCTGTCACCTCACATACCCCCAGGGGTATGCATACCCCAGTTTGGGAACCACTGATGTAGAGGAAAGAAACCTGGAACTTGAATGTTTTGAAGTCTGTTGAATGTTTTGAAGTCTGTGAAGATTCAGAAAATCAGGGGGGTATTCCAGAAAGCAGGTTATGTGACATACCTGAGTATGTTTAAGAGTAAGTAAGCGGATAACCTCAACTTTCGGTTCCAAAAACAGAGGTAACTTTTAGTATGTAAGTAGCCATAGCAACTTTGCTCTCTGAACATAACCTGCTCCGGAGCAGGTTATGTTCAAGGGTTAGTTAGCTTAAGAGGAATTCAGATGCGTATTATATTATCAATATGGTTATATTAATGTATCTAAATTTGTTATATAGTTACAGTTATATACACAATGTTATATTATACAATATATAACTGTTTATTCAATTCTATATATGAATGTATTTTATTGTCATCTCACACATGGATCTGCTTTTTATCCTTTATAACAGGACATTTTCTATGCTATAATTTCTATAATAAAATACATATCATATATGTGATATCTTATTAAATAATTAGCATCAAACAATATTAAGAATAAAAATGATTGCATAACCACCCAATAGGTGGTGATGTGCACCAAGTAGGTTATGTAAATCGCCATTAAACAAAAGAAGAAGAATGAAGTAGAATGGCGCGTTTTTCTTAGCATCTGTTTCCATGGTGAATCATCGATTCGTCGCTCTGTTGAGAATGTCTTGTGTGTTAACCGGGAACATACTCTGGGTTGGCTGAACTTACTCCCGGACGTTTTTTGGAACCAGCATACCACGAGTAAGCAAGGTTTGGGTTAATCAACCGAGAGTTCAGGGTATATGTGACAGTAAGTTAACCCTGCTTTCTGGAATACACCCCTGGAACAAGCAGATGAGGATACCTGAACAGAGGCTTCTTAAGTTGGTGCAGAAGTTCTTGGAAAATGGGGGGGCACATCCTTGGTCATTGTTGCTGTTGCTTTTCCAAACTCCCCAAAAATTCCCTTTTTCAGAATTTCCTTGTTTTACTTTTTAGTGCTTCAACAACTTAGTTTCTTGATAGAATTTTTACAACGACTACTTACAACAACCAATTTTATGATGACTTTCAGCAGCAAATTTTACAATGACAATTTACAACTAATTTCTTACTTCTCAAAGAGAACCTTTTAACCCTACTGAGAAAGAGGGATTTGCAAAGTGGCGCCTTTCTGATCCAGTGTTGTGACTGGCTGGTGTTGTCACAAAACAGTTTCTTTAAGGTTTTTCCTATGCATAATTCACTTTTCAAACCAATTTCATATTAACCTATAGGCATTGTGCTGAGGAGTCTAAACATGACTGTGCAATTTTGAACTTTCACCCATGCATTCATGTATACCTTAATAGGTAAGTTTGTACACCACAAAGAGCAAAAGGTGATCACTCTGGACCAGTTTACACCTGTATTTAGCATTGTTCAATTGTGATTGGATTGACAAAAATGTTTCTTAATACCAGGTGTAAACTGGTCCAGAGTGATCACCTTTTGCTCTTTGTGGTGTACAAACTTACCTATTAAGGTATACATGAATGCATGGGTGAAAGTTCAAAATTGCACAGTCATGTTTAACTGGGTCTAAAATTTTTTGAGCAGGTCCACTTTCAACCACTTCCAGAGGTAGTCGAAAACACATTTGACCAGGGCCCGTACGTATAAAACTTCTCAGAAATGCTCTTAAGAATAGTCTCAAGTTTTGACTTAAGTGTCAAAAAATTCATAGTAAAGAGTAGGAGTTTTCTAAGAGTAGGAGACTTTTATAAAGAAGCTATAAGCAACTTTTAGTAAAGTGTAAGATGGATTCTTAAGTGCTGACTTGTGAACTAAGGACTCCAATGATGTCAACTCAAAATGGCCACCCTTAACCTATGAATCAGCCAATAGCGAGCCTGGAAGGGTGAAGTTACAGCAGCACAATACCAATCATTTAAATGTTATCATATAAAACAATAAAAAGAAAAAGACAAACGTTTTAATATTTACATTTATTTAAAAGCAATAGCTTTGTATTGTGCAAAATTATCACAAATTAGTATTGATGGTGTGGAATCTTTTTCTATTGATTTATGTCTCGTCATTTACAGTTAGTGCAATAATGTGTCATGAGTTCATCAACGTCTCCAACAACTCCAGGGAAGCCCACAGTCAACATAAAAGTGTCTTTCTTTGGCCACATGGTTTGATGGTCAGTTGGAAAGTCAATGAACTGCCATAGAGTAGTGGCCAATTGTGACGTCCAGCCATATAAAAACTGACATCTTCAACCTTAATTCAAATACTTTTAAAAATGTGTTAAAAGATGTAAGCACATCGACTAGCTGAAGTCAATTGTTTCATGTTTCATGTTTCATGTGTGATAATGAAATGATTATTTCAAATTATTTTTGGCCAGTCTGTCATACAAAGAAATGATGAACACATGCAAAAACAAGAAAGAACCAATTAAATATTAAAAACGGATTGTTGTATTCAATGTCATATTTTAAAACATTTAAATAATATAAAAATAAAAATATTTTTTCTCATATTTTGATGGTTTAAGCAAAATTGTTCGCGATTAACAAGAAACTCTTGTTTGTATTTCCTCTTGCTGCACTGTATGTTCAAATGAGGTAAGCTTCCGTGTCGTTCGTTACATCATCTGACGCTTTATTTTTCGTGAAGCATTTTGTTTACAAGACTGCAAACTCGTGATAAACAGACAGCCAAACTCGGGTTTGATTTGCGGTATGTAACAGAGGCCTATACTCTGCTGTCTGTGCAGGTAAACTACTGCACACTGACCCCCGCTAGAGAATGATTTGTTTAACATTATTGGTAGTGCATTCGCCTCACATGCCAGCAGCGATCGGGCCGGGGTTCGATACCGACTCAGAGCATGGTGGCGACTCAGAGGTTAGGATTGGAGTGTGAGTTTTGGAGGTGGCGCAATGAAGAGAGGGGTGGGTTTGTTTGGGTTGATTTCAAATAATCAACAGTGTTCAGCAACGAATTTGAAAATTAACGTACAGCACCTTTAAATGTATTAAAATGCATTAAACATATTAATTATTGTTTAAGTAATATTTATTAAATTTATTACATTTATTTAAGTTATTACATTTCTTATTAGGTCAGTTACAAAAAGAATTGTCAATCAAGTTTATATCACTTTTATCAACTCCATGTCATCATATAACTCCAATACATCATATCTTCATTGGAAAGCATATATCTCCTCTTCTCTGCTGCCATCTTGTTACTCTTAACTAGGTTAAGACACCTCTCCAGCTCTCTTAAATGATTTAGGAGCTGAGAACTTTTCTTGACACTTAGGAACCTTTATGAATCACACTTATTCTTAAGTCTAAGAATAAGAGTAAAATTACGTCATTCTTAGAATTTTGACACACTTAAGACTAAAATTTTACTCTGAGCGGCTTTATACATACGGGCCCAGATTCGTAATGTAGACGCTCATGTGGTCAAATGTGTTTGAACAACCACAACAAGACTCTCTACTCTCTGTCTGCTGATCTAATGTGTAAACATTATGGGAATCACTGTAACCAGATGGGATTTAAACTTTGTCAACTGAAGATCTAAGTGTGGTATCAAGATGAAAATTGTACCAAGCACAATGTTCTCTCAACATTACCTGATTTTACTCATTGCGTTTGGCGTGGTCTTGTGGCTGTCAGAGCAGAAACGAAAGCTGCTGCTCTCCATATGTTTTTCTGTCATCACCTTTCACATTTATATGTTAATTGTGTAAGCTTATTTCCAAGCTTTACCCACCCATAGACCCTTCTCCTCGAAAGAAATTAGGACAGAAGTGGTCAAAAGTGAACAAAAGAGATGCATTAAAACACCAGGAGTAAAACAGGGCCTCCGTGTTGATAATGTTTTTTGAAATTTCTAATTTATTTCAGTTTCTCCAAAGCAATATTAGGAGAAAAATATTAGACAAAGTTGATACTAATTAAACATCTGAGCAATGAAAAAGCAACTTCTGAGCAATAAAATCCTCCTATGGGTCAGTAATGATTTATACTGATATTGTAAGACAAAGAAACTCAGTTGACATTTAAAAATGCTTTCAAAAAACAGAGAATCCATTGTCACCATGTCATCCTTTCATTGATCCTCAAAGTATGTGTTCCTGGTGACCTGCTGCACTCTCAGTCTGACAGCAGATTCCCTCTGTGCGTAACATCTGCTCTTGTTCTAAGTCACCTTACCCTCACCATAACAGATTCGACGTTCCACTTTCCTTTATTCACTTGGCTCAGATCATCCTGGGATGGCAGACTGTCTAATGAATGCATAAGACCCCTTCAAAGGCATTAAGAGGAAGCGGTGCCTTTACAATAAATTTTACTGCCAAGCCTATTTGGAGATTTTCCAGAAGCCATTTTCCCACAATAGCTAAAGTCACAGCCAGATAGTTTTTTTTTTTTTTTTTTTTTTTTTTTCTCTCTCCTCTTTTAGCACCATTTGTCCTGATTGTTAAGGTGATGATAATGTCCTGGCTGCAGCTAAGGTAATTAGAGGTAATTTAGCTGAGACACTGCCCGGCAACAATGCAGAGATTTTTCCAAGAAAACACATTTACAACAGATGTTGTAAATAAAGTTTGGGGAAGAAAAAGAACAACAGAACAAAAGTGAATGTCCATCCTGACTGGTGATGAGATCATTTCGTCATTAGATATTCACCATCTTTGCCAGGCCCACATGGAATTCCACAAAATTGAAATTTTAACTGGATTTTACTTAAGGTTTATTTTCCTTGTGGTCCTTGCATATTCGGTTATTAAACATTTTTGGGTCATTTTCTAAGGTTTGTGCAAAGCTATTATTTGATATCATTTGTTCCTGTAGCTTTAACTGTAGCTAAAATCAACACTAATGTTTATGGGTTCAATTCCTGCTAAATTTCCTCTTAAATGCATGGTTAAAAAACAAAACAAAAACAACAACAACAACAACAACAACAACAAAAAACTGGCAGCTGTGGTTGATAGCTATAGGGATAACTGTCACGATTAAGTCCAAAACACAGTGATAAGAATAATATTCTGCCCTCACAATGGCGTCTTTCTTCCCAAGTTAGACATAGGTAAACTCTTTCCAACATGTAGGCTTGTGGGAGAATGCTGCTTTATTCCACACCACGATGAATATGTTGAAACAGAGTGAAACTATAGAGAGGAGATGTAAATATAATAGAACAACTATGTTATCTCCAACATAACATGCTATTTCATGCATTCTGACTTATTTACAAGAGTTGCATTCTAAACATGGCCAAAGTTTCAAAACACGAGTTTCTGTGCCAAATACACTACTTCCAGTTTGGGATATTTATGGTGGCCGAGAGAGCTCAATGCGCTGCAAATGAAGAAAATGCATGCAAATAGTGAAACGCGCTGCAAAAGTCCACAACACATACAAATAGAGAAATGCACTGCAAAAGTCCACAACACATGCAAATAATGAAACGCACTGCAAATAGCACATATCAGGCCCAGCGATCTCAAGCCCCTTCTGCAATGATCTGTTGTTTCTTTCCCCAAACATTCTTAACTCTGTCGTTCTTAAATATAACTTAAGCTGTACCTTAACATTAACTGAGAACGTTTCGGGAAACACGTATTAAAGAGATAGATCACCCAAAAATGAAAATTTGATGTTTATCTGCTTACCCCAAGGGCATCCAAGATGTAGGTGACTTTGTTTCTTCAGTAGAATACAAATGATGATTTTTAACTCCAACCGTTGCCATCTGTCTGCTGTATAATGCATGTCAATGGTAACACAATCTATAAGAGTCAAATAAACATGCATAGACAAATCCAAATTAAACCCTGCGGCTCGTGATGACACACTGATGTCCTAAGATCGCGCTCTGACAACGGATCGCAGATCGCTCTGACAATGGAAGTGATGTCTCGCGCTTATACTTCAATGAGTGCAAGACATCACTGCCATTGTCAGAGCGCGATCAGACCTCACTAACCGAGTGCTGAACGCAGTTAGACATACAGCGACAAGAAAAAGTATGTGAACCACTTGCAGAATCTGTGAAAATGAGAATTATTTTAATAAAATGAGAGATCATACAAAATGCATGTTATTTTTTGTTTAGTACTGTCCTGAGTAAGATATTTTACATAAAAGATGTTTGCATTTACTTCACAAGACAAAACAATAGCTGAATTTATTAAAATAATAACATAAGTATGTGAACCATTGATTCTTAATACTGTGTGTGGTTACCTGATGATCCACAACTGTGTTTTTGTTTTGTGATGGTTGTTCATGAGTCTCTTGTTTGTTCTGAGCAGTTAAACTGAGCTCTGTTCTTCAGAAAAATCCTCCAGGTCCTGCAGATTCTTCAGTTTTCAAGCATTTTTGCATATATGAAATATATGAAACCCTTTCCAGCAGTGACTGAATGATTTTGAGATCCATCTTTTCACACTGAAGACAATTGAGGGACTCAAACACAACTATTAAAAAAGGTTCAAACATTCACTGATGCTCCAGAGGGAAACACGATGCATTAAGAGCTGGGGGGTGAAAACTTTTGAATTCAACTATCAAGGTAAATTGTACTTAATTTTTTTTCCGGGAAACATGCAAGTATCTTCTGTTGCTCCCAAAGGGTAGTACTAAATGAAAAACAATGATATTTAAACAAAATAAGAAAAATCCTGTTCAAAAGTTTTCACACCCTGACTTTTAATGCATCATGTTTCATTGTGGTGCATCAGGGAATGTTTGAACCTTTTTTAATAGTTGTGTTTGAGTCCCTCAATTGTCCTCAGTATGAAAACACGGATCTCAAAATCATTCAGTCACTGCTGGAAAGGGTTCAAATATGCAAAAATGCTTGAAACTGAAGAATCTGCAGGACCTGGAGGATTTTTCTGAAGAACAGAGCTCAGTTTAACTGCTCAGGACAGACAAGAGACTCATGAAGAACCATCACAAAACAAAAAAACAGTCATAGATCATCCGGGTAACCACACACAGTATTAAGAATCAGTGGTTCACATACTTTTGAGTGGGGTTATTTTAATAAATTCAGCTATTGTTTTGTCTTGTGAAGTAAATGCAAACATCTTTTATGTAAAATATCTTACTCAGGACAGTACTAAACAAAAAATAACATGCATTTTGTATTCTCTCTCTTATTTCATTAAAATTATTCACATTTTCACAGATTCTGCAAGTGGTTCACATACTTTTTCTTGCCACTGTAGTGGTGTATTAGAAGGTAAAAAATGATATAAATACTGTTCGGTTTCTCACACAAACCAATCGTTTCGTGTCTTAGGACATCAATGTGTCGTCATGAGCCGCAGGGTTTAATTTGGATTTGTCTATGCATGTTTTTTTGACTATATAGATGAAGTTCCCATTGACACGCATTATACGACAGAGAGACAGCAACGGTTGGAGTTAAAAATCATCAATTTGTGTTCTACTGAAGAAACAAAGTCACCTACATCTTGGATGCCCTGGGGGTAAGCAGATAAACATCAAATTTTCATTTTTGGGTGAACTATCCCTTTAAGTATACCTTCTCTAAGTCATACTTTCGTAAGGTTGGTCTGGACCACTCTTAACTACTTATCACTGTTGACAGTCTATATGAATATAATTCTGAAGTTGTAATGCACCCAGTGTTCGATTAGGATTATAGCAAAGAATAAAATGCAAAGATTCACTGCTAAATTCAAATGTGCTTTAGCACTGAGCTAGAGACAGACGCGTGCTCCGCGCTTGTTATATATCACAACGATTCAATGTTTTTAACCTCATCAGGTTTATTTTAGGTTTCAGACATTTAAATACACATTTGAATTAAGTAGGCTACTGCATAAAAAAGACATATACTTTGCTTAAATTCCATACACTAATGTCTACGGAAGCTGCAATAATAACCTTTTCAATTATATAATTGATGAAGTGTTTTATTCATATCAGACACACTTTGTGTATGAAACAAAGTTCACTCTATTCTTCTCCCAGTTCACCAGCCACATACTTTTATGTTATTTCAGGGAAGATTTTGTAAATCAGACAGTTCTGAATTGACCATACAAACTCATCACGCGACAAAACATTAATTTCCACAAATTTTACAATCTGGAATACATCATAAAATTCATGATAGGCTATAGTTAACAAGTTTGTGAATATTTTGAATAAAAAAAAATAAAAAACGATATAAACGCAATACCTACATGTCTGCCAGCTTCATGACACGTCTCCAAGGAATTAAAACTTTGTTCTAAAATAACGGTTGCTTTAAACTCACGCTGATGGGGGCTTCGCGCCCCCAGAATATAGATAAATTACAATACAGATTTAGTTTGCAATTTGAATTACTTTTATAACATCCCATGAGTCCTGATAAATGCAATTTCTACTTCTGAAGTGCTTCTTTTTATAAAGAACACCGATTTCTCACATAACGCAGTGAAGCAGCCCCTGAATGATATTAAGAGTGAATTATCG
Source organism: Megalobrama amblycephala (assembly GCF_018812025.1). NCBI lineage: Eukaryota > Metazoa > Chordata > Actinopteri > Cypriniformes > Xenocyprididae > Megalobrama > Megalobrama amblycephala. Next base: position 23,868,921 of record NC_063060.1, read on the forward strand.
ATCCTCGAGCCATCGATATCAACCAATTCAGCACCACCACAGGACAGCACCTGGTAACGTCGCACTTAAGATATACCTTAAGCAACCTCCTAAGGGATAGTTCAGGGTACACGCCTAGAAACGGTATATCTTCAGTTAAGGTCAACATTTAGAGTGTTCGTAGTGCGCTAAGATACAACGTTATCGGGAAATCCAGCTCTGAATGATGATGATGATGATGATGATGATGATGATGATGAGGCTACTTAGAGAATTAAATAAATATTTTAATTTGCCCCGCAATAATTTATAGCTCATCACGCATAACTGACGCACTGTAATAAGATTAGCTAAAGTACTCAGTTACTAACGTAACCTCGGTTACCCTCAGATACAGAATGAGTACTGCGTATGTGGAAAGGTCTCCTTTTTCCCCCATTACTGAAGCCTTTTTAAATAATGCAGTGTAACTGCATCGTTCATTGGTTCACTCGTAGACAAGTTGTTGAACCAATGATGGCGCGGCGTAGCTGCGCGAGCCTATGGCGACAAGCACGCGAAGAAGCCCGGCAAAATGGGCATGGCTTATAACTATATAAGCGGCCATTTCGCCATGGGATTTCAGGTCATTCAACTGAAGCAACGACACTGAATCCGCAGCCTCGTGGCACGGCAAGTAATGCAGTACTCGTTCCATATCTCAGGGAACCGAGGTTACGTTAGTAACCAAGTACGTTCCCTTTCAATACTTCACTCGTACTGCGTATGGGGAACGAATTCAACCGCGCCGTGCCACGGCAGGGAACGACTGGACTTGTCTTGGACACCGCAGGGAACCAGTGGACAAGTGAGAAGGCCGAAGCCATCGAACCCGAGCGTTACACTTACAAGGGGAGCTAACTCCCGAAATGGCATGAGGCGGAGCTCGACAGAGGCCGCCGTATCATACCGAGAGGACCCGAGCTTGTAAGGTCGGGATATCCAAGTTATAAAATCTGACAAAAGTGGACGGCGAGGACCAGCCGGCCACCTCACAGATGTCTTTAATAGAGACTGCACTGGACCAAGCCCACGAGGAAGTCATTCCTCTAGTGGAGTGGGCTCTGACTCTTATGGGGCAGTCAAGGCACATAGAGGAGTAGCAGAGAGCAATAGCGTTGACTATCCAACGTGAAAGACGTTGCTTTGAAACCGAAGACCCCTTGGTGCAGCCGTCAAAGCAGATAAAGAGCTGATCGGATTGCCGGAATGGCCATGATCGCTCGATGTAGGTCCTCAATGCCCTGACAGGGCAGAGTAATTCCAGCTCTCGCTCATCCGACGAGGGAGGCAGCACTGAGAGGGAAGTGACCTGTGCTCTGAACGGGATCGAGAGCACTTTAGGGACGTAGCCATGCCTGGGTTTTAAAATGACTTTGGAGTCGTTGGGCACGAACTCGAGGCATGCAGGGCTCATGGAGAGGGCCTGCAAGTCGCCGACACGCTTGACAGATGCTAATGCAAGTAGCAGAGAGGTTTTGAGCGTCAGGGGACTGAGGTCAACTGAACGCAGTGGCTCAAAGGGGGCCCTTTAAGAGCTCTGAGGACCGTGGAGACGTCCCAGGTGGGAATAGTGAGAGGACAAGGGAGATTCAATCGCCTAGAGCTTCTTAGGAAACATACCACAAGGCTGTTTCGACCCACCGACTGGCCAGCGATAGGAGCGTGGAACGTTGCGATGGCTGCTACGTACATCCTTGAGCGTTGAAGGGGTGAGAACTCTTATCTAAACGCTCCTGGAGGAATGACAGTATCGTGGATACGTCGCACTCCACCGGGTCTTCGTTGCGTGCGGAGCACCAGTCAACAAAGACTGACCATTTCTGTGCATAGAGGCGTCTCGTGGACGGGGCTCTCGTCTGAGAGATGGTATTTAGCACGTCCCCGGGGAGGTTCACAGGCTCCCATTGAGGGACCAGAGGTGTAGAGCCCAGAGTTCTGGCTGAGGGTGCCAGATTGTCCTGTCTGCCTGAGAGAGGAGGTCTCATCTCAGGGGAAACGGCCACGGGGCTTCTGTTGAAAGCCTGAACAGCTCTGAGGACCAAACTTGGCTCCTCCAGAGCGGGGCCACCAGGAGGACTCTGTGCTTGTCTTCCCTGAACTCATCTGATAACCTGAGAGATCAGAGCAATCGGGGGAAAATGCATAAAGGAGGCGGCTGGGCCAATCGTGGGCCAGCGCATCTTCCTCCTTCGCAAAATAGATTTGGGCAGTGAGAGTTGTCTTCTGAGGCGAAGAGGTCTATCTCTGCTCTCCCAAAGATCTCCCAGATAGTGAGAACCGTCTGGGGGTGGAGCATCCACTCGTCTGAGGGGACATTGCTCCGAGATAGCATATCTGCTCCCCGATTCGTTCTTCCTGGTATGTGCGTCGCCCTGAGCGACTGCAACCTCAGTAATGCCCATTCCAGAAGGCACTTTGCCAGTGCGCATAAGCGGCTGGATGAAAGACCGACCCTGGTGATTTATGTAAGACACTACTGTCATGCTGTCCGGACTGGACTAGGACGTGGCATCCTGTCAGGTAGGCCTGAAAAGAATGAAGGGCTCGAATCACTGCCAGCATCTCAAGGCAGTTGATGTGGAGATGGCTCTCCTCGTGAGACCATGAGCCGAAGGCTGGTCTGCCCTCGCAAAGAGCGCCCCAACCTAGGTTGGATGCATCTGTCGAGAGCACTGTCCTTCTGAACACCGCCTGCAGGGGTACTCCATGACTGAACCAAACAGGGTTCGTCCAGGGTTTCAGAGCTTCCAGACAGGCCTGATTGACCCCGATACACAGGCGGCCATGCCGCCAAGTGTGAGGAGGGACCTAATACTTCAACCAGTATTGCAAAGGCCGCATCCGTAGAAGGCTGAGCTGCAGAACCAGGGGAGGCGGAAGCCATCAGCCCTAGCATCCTCTGGAAAAACCTCAGAGGGAGGTAGGCTTTGTTCCTGACAGAAGCCGAGAGCTGCTGAATAGCCAGAGCGCGCTCTGGTGAGACTACGGCTGTCATGCGGACTGAGTCAAAAACTGCCCCCAGAAATGTGATACGTTGGTTGGGGAGCAGTGAGCTCTTGGCAAAGTTGACCATGAGTCCTAGGCACTGTAAGTGGCTGAGGAGCACGGATCTGTGATGTTCTAGCTCGGTTCGCGATTGGGCCAGAATGAGCCAGTCGTCGAGATAATTCAGAACCCGGATTCCCATCTGTCTCAGTGGGGAAAGCGTCGCATTCATGCACTTCGTGAAAGTGCGGGGAGCTACGGATAGCCCGAAGGGAGGGACTGTATACTGGTAAGCCATGCCCTCGAATGCGAATCTCAAGAATCGCCTGTGGTGGGGGGCTATCTAGATGTGAAAGTAAGCGTCTTTCAGGTCCAGTGAGCTGAACCAGTCCTTGGGGCAAATCTGCGCAAGGATCTGTTTCAGCATTAACATCTTGAACTTCCGTCTCATGAGGGAGAGGTTCAGGAGTCTGAGGTCTAAGATGGGTCTGAGACCACCATTTTTCCTGGGGACAAGAGAATAACGGTTGTAGAACCCTGATTCGCTCTCGGAGGGGGGGAACTATTTCTATAGCTCCTTTCATCACTTCAGTGCGGAGGACACGAGCGTCGTCCATATTAACTGAAGTGGGAAGCACCGCGCCGAAGCGCGGGGGCCGTCGGGCGAACTGCAGTGAGTAGCCTTGATTTATTATCCCCAACTTCCAGCTTGACACTCCAGGGATGGCCTACCAGCCTCAGCCCGCATGTAAGGGATTGAATCAGAGAGCATGCATCATGTTCAGCTGAGCACTGAGTGCGTTCTCATAGAGCCTGTCCTCAACGAACGTGGCTTGGGGAGCTGAGCCGGCAAGCAACACGCTGAGAGGCTCGGCATTTTATAAAAACACCAAATAAAAGGCTCATGCATCCTCAGTGAGGACGCTCATTCTGATTGAACATGGCTTGCAGGGGCAACCGGCAAGTGACACGCTGAGAATGCTCAGCAACAGATAATGCTTCTTAGAAAAAATATACATCATGTGTCCCACCTGAGTCAGGGGAGAGCGTCAAGGTATATTCAGCCGAGCGGTGTCGGAAGTGAGACCGCTCTTCCTCAATGAACATGGCTTGCAGAGCAGAGCCAGCAAATTACATGAACAGAGGTCAGCATAATGAGCATGTTAGTTCCACCGAGCACGAGTGAGCATTGAGCTCGCTTTCAGTGAGCGCATACGTCCTCATGAACGAGGCTTGCAGGGGCGGGGCCAGCAAGCGACAAGCAGAGAGACTGGAATACGCTATATCAACTGAATATAAATAACATAGGTCTCACCCGAGACAGGGGAGAGCGTCATGTTATATTTCTCAAAGAACGCGGCTTGCAGGGCGGAACTGGCAAGCAACGCGCTGAGAAATTCAACAAACTCGGCAGAATACGCTGTATCAACTGAATATATTAGGTCTCACCCGAGACGGGGGGAGAGCGACGTTATATTTCTCAATGAATGCGGCTTGCGAGGCAGCACCGGCAAGCAACGTGTAGAGAAACTCAGTGCAACAGCAGAATAAGCTCCATTAAATAGAGTATATAAACATGTTTCTCGCCCAAGTCGGGGGAGAACGATATGTCATATTTCTTAATCGACGCGGCTTGCAGGGAGGAACCGGTGAGCGACGTGCATTGAGATAAAGGAGATACACGCAATCAGATAGAAAATGTATCTTGAGTCTCGCCTAAGTCAGGGGAGAGCATCATGTCAAATTCAGCTGAGAGATTCAGATAACTTGGCAAAAATCTGCTATATAAACTGAATGTATATAACATGGATATCACCCAAGACGGGGGAGAGCGACATGTTATATTTCTCAATGAACGCGGCTTGCGGGCAGAACCGGCAAGCAACGCATAGAGCAGCACTTCTCAAAGTCCGGACTCTGGTCCGGATCCGGACCCGAAGAGAATTCAATCCAGACCCGCCTCCATTTCGTATTTCAACAGCAGTAATTGTGTGTAAGGGATTAAAAGTCTGGATTTCCTACTTTGATAAACGCATGTCAAAATCATTTGTTTAGTGTTTTATGTCTTTTTGGAGATGGTCCGAAATTAAAGCGAAGGCGAGATATTTAAAGTTTTCCTCCATGATTCAGTTGCCATGACATCCAGTGAGTGTATACTTTTGACGTAATTGGGCGCAAGTCGCGCGACACTTCACCACAGTAAGCGTTTGAATGGGTGTGGCGCAGTGGTTCTCAACCTGCGGCCCGTCACGAATGTAAATGCGGAGCGATATGCCAACCACAATATAAAAAAAGCAAAAAAAAAAAAGCATACAATTTATTTTTGTTTTAAAATTTAAATTAAAGTGAATTAAATAAATATAAATGAGCTATAATGCTTTATTTGTCATATAAAATAATTTTGGAGTGTATTTATTATTTTCAGACATCAGGCAATGTAGGCTAATGATGCAATCACTCAGTTAATGAAAAAAAACAAGTGCGCGCTTAGGAAGAATTCAAACAGTAGCCATTAATTTAGTAAATTTAAGCCTCAAAATGGTCAAATTTGTTATTAAAAGAGAAAAAACTAAATGGGGAACATAAAATGAAGGAACACATGCAAACAAGAAGAGTCGCAGCATCAGCAGTAAAGGTAAGAAGAATGGAAGAATCAGTTGTTAATGAGCGAGATGGGCAGCCTTCCTGTTTGCTCTGTAGTAAAGTACTTGACAAGCAAAACCTACAATTTCAAAAAGACTGAACTGTGAATTCGATGTGTTTGTTTGATGTACTTGTATTTTAAATCAGTAAAAATAACTGCATCAGTGCACCCGCAGCTGGAATGAGCCCAACTCGCCCGATGCTGCACGAGGGATTGCGACATGACAGAATGCTTGATATCGTCAGAGATTGTAATTAGCCTACAGTGCGCTCAGTGTTGTTTGTAAAAAGAGCTGAGTAACATTTGCTTATTAAGGCGTTTATGTGATTGTTTGGTGACTATTGCGATGCTGCTGGAGAGTCATACAGTCATACAGAATTAAATAGCAACTTAAAGTGATTGTATATATTGTGTGTTCATTGGGCATTACTGATAATTATTGTAAAGCTAATGTCAGTATGCTAGTTTTTATTTGTTATTTATTGTGTGCAACATCTAGGTATAATAATAGTATTATCTGCTAATACCATAACATTAAATCTGATTGGTTTGCATTGGTGACGTCATATGTAAATTATATGCGGCCCGTGAGACTTGCACTTGGACCATTGTGCCGCCCACTGGGAAAAAATGTTGAGAACCACTGTCGTAGAGAAACTCAGTGTAAACAGCAGAAATATGCTCCATTAAATTTAGTATATAACATGTTTCTCGCCCAAGTTGGGGAAGAAAGTCATGTCATATTTCTCAACTGAAGCAGCTCGCAGGGGTGGGACCAATCAGATAGAAAATGTATCATGAGTCTCGCCTAAGTCAGGGGAGAGCATCACGTCAAATTCAGCTGAGAGTGAAAGCTCGCTCTCGTGCTTCCGAATGAGAGCAGGCATCCTCAACAAACGCGGTTTGCGGGGGCGGACCCGGCAAATGACGCGTTCGGAGGAACGGTGTTTGAAGCAAACGCCAACGAGAAAGTAGAAAAATAAGCTCTGTACTCACCTGACGGAAGACGGCAGGGGATGAGCGAAAACGGCGGAGATATTTGCTCTTTTAAGCGGTTAAACCCGCTGGAAAAGCTCTTTAAATTGTTCGCCGGATGGCGGCAGGAGACTCGCTGAGAAGGCGGCCGGAAGCAGGAGGCGGGCGGCTCAAGAACGGCGCTCGAGGTGGCAGTCTGTGAGGGCGCCGGCGCTGCAGGCGTTCGGCGGTCTCAACTCAGTCCGCTGCAGGTGCCTCTTCGACGGCGGGAGAGCTCGTTCCAGACAGCAAAGGCTTCAGCTCGGAGATCAGCGAAGAGATGTGAAGTCGTCGCTGAAGGAGAGAGAACTGAAATCCCATGGCGAAATGCCTGCATATATAGCTATAAGCCACGCCCGATTTGGTGGGCTCCTTCACACGCTTGTCGCCATAGGCTCGCGCAGCTACGCCGGGCCGTCATTGGTTCAACAACTTGTCTATGAGTGATGCAGTTACACTGCGTTATTGAAAAAGGCTTCAGTAACGGGGAAAAGGGAGACCTTTCCCCATACGCAGTACCAGTGAAGTATCGAAAGGGAACTCCTCATTTTTTAAAAAAAACATCTTGTTTAACACCTACATCTCTTCTCATTTTTTTCAATACGTATGGGCCACAAGAGAAATATTAAGAAATAAATTAAAGTTAAATAGTGTTATCAGAACATGTTGAAGTAGAGCTCTCATCGCTGAGTTTTTGGTTTCACTTTCTACAGTGAATAATTGACTGGGATTTGAGACATAAAATCAAGTAAATTATAAAAAATATATATATTATTTATTAATAATTTATTAATAACATTTTTTAATGCAAAATAATACCCCCAAATCGTTTGTCCTGGTGCTGGGACTGGCACAGACCACAACAAAAATATTATAAGGGAACACCAACAAGTGACGTACCTGGCTGGGACCGCTGGCTGGGATTGTTCAATGTTTGCTCTTCTGGTGAGTTTTTTGTTTATCTCAACATTCTGATCGTATGTGCATTATGAGCAGGCCTATTTGCAGCACGTTTCTCTATTTGCATGTGTCGTGGACTTCTGCAGCGCATTTCACTATTTGCATGTATTGTGGAGTTTTGCAGCGCATTTCTCTAAATGTATGTGTTGTGGATTTTTGCAGTGCGTTTCACTATTTGCATGTGTTGTGGACATTTGCAGCGCGTTTCACTATTTATATGTGTTGTGGACTTTTGCAGTGCATTTCACTATTTGCATGTGTTGTGGACTTTTGCAGCACATGTGTTGTCAAACTGATGAAGATGTATTCTTTATTTGCTGTTGTTTTTTCTATTTGCATGTGTTTCTTCATTTGCAGCGCATTGAGCTCTCTCGGCCACCGCAGATATGTTTCGGAGAGTTTTTTTCGAGTATGGCCCTTAGTGCGGAATTCCTTGTATAGGCACTTCTCCCTGATAAGCGCGCGCACACACCACCCAGAGCGAGAGCAAGAGCACACCCAATTTCTGTGATGAATGCTTTGTAAACAAGTTCCAGTTGCTGGATTTGCAGGTTGTGGGTGGTAAGTAAAACTGCATCAAATGTCTGTGTTTTGTTGGCAATCGGTGCGCAAGTGCATATAATGTAAACCACATGAAAGTTTTTTGTTCCATATTTATTTATTATGATAAATTATAAAGCTGTGTGCGCTCATGACACTTTAGCTCT